>NC_081415.1:674722765-675023598 GCF_030272615.1 Cryptomeria japonica | reverse complement strand
CGACTTTAGTTCCGATTCCCAAATCTATTTGTTCAACAACATAATCTGCCTCTGAAGCCATAGCAGCATCTTTGTTAGGCTCAGGTCTAGCAATATCCGTAGTCCAATGCTTCATATTTTCATCAAAGTCAATCATTGCCTCTATTTTTAACTGTTTGGGCTTTGTAGACCTTCCCAGACATTTACTTACGGCGTCCTCCATTGATACTGAAATTAGAACTACATTCCTTTCCCTGGAGATAGAATCATTTAGCTATTTTGGTGCTAGGGTTAGCTCTTTTGAAGGCATGGATGGAAGCCCTGCTGAGGAGGGAGGCATGGTATGGTCAATGTGAGACTGAATCTCAAGAGTTTCTGAGTCCTAAAAAATAGTGTCTATGTCAATTGAAAGCTTGTCCGCTTCAGAAACAGGGGATGTCATCTTGCTCAATGTTTCCTCTGGATCTAGATCAAGAATGAAGTGAGAAATCGGCGGTTTGAAACCCTTCTTAGATCTCGATTTGGTAACTCGACCATCAATAGAAAGCTCAACCCCAATATTAAGTTTCTCTTCCTTAATCCTTCCCTGTGCTTTTCCTGCATCAGAAACGGGAATGTTAGACACAACAGAAATTTTATTTGCAGTACTCTTCTTCCCATTTTTGCTTCTTGAGCTGGTGGCTCATTCTGGGTGAAAACGATGACTCCTAAGCCAATTTTTTGTTCTTCAGATTACACCCAAAGTGCGTGTATGAATATTGTCGCTCATCTTCTTGTTCCAATCTATTTCTGGAAGAGGTTCATCATGAACCTGCTTCATAAACTTGGAGTCAAGTGTGTCTTCATCATCACCGGTGACATCTGAGGTATCCATGGGTAACTTCATATCATGAATTTTCTTCAAAGTTAGTCCTGACCAACTCCTTCTCTGTACTTCAAACTCATCCCGACAACCCTCCCAATAATCTTCCAACTGAGGAACATGTTGATTAGGTATTGCTTTCTTTACATACTGATCTATAAAACCCCTACTGTCAAAGTTATCCCTCTTTACAAAAGACTTCAAATGGAAACTTTTGAATTCAAGTTCAAGGTTCAATGCATCAGAAACTGATCTACAACTCTAATGTCCTAAATCAATGGGAAAAATCCTACTTGTGTCGGAGTCCTCACCATAATCTTTGGCAATGTAAGTAAGCTGTCTAGATACTTCGATCAATATGCAAGAGTTTGAGACGTACCTAGGAAGTCTAAAGGGTTCACCCTTAAATCCTCCAACTCTCAAATAAGTGAAATGGCTAAACTGTATGAACAAACTGCCATATATGTTGACGAATTCAACTGCTTCCGCGAACATTCTTCTATGCAAATATCCCTGTAACTCAAAGCTCAGCCTTCCAGTGAAAACATCATTCCAACGAAGATAATCATCAACATGCCCTTTCAAAGTTAAACTAGGATGATAATCATAAATCCTCATGCCTTGAACACATTTTACATGTGACAACCTCAACCACTCTCTAACACAGGCAAGAATGTATAGCAGATAGGATAACATATAAAAATTGGACATTCCAAGATAATTACTCAGACCCTCATGCAATCTCTCCGCAATAACAGTTCCCCAATCAATGAACCGATTTCTATCCAGTGTAACCTGGATGAAGAAATACATCCAGTCTTCCCAGTAAAAAGAGTGAGAGTTACCCTTCACCCTACTTAGCAGTATGACTAAATCTCGGATTGCTGGAATTAAATGTTCATGAGTTAAAGGTCTTGGAAGCCTCGAGCCCCCTTTTTGGAATTTTACAAGCCAATTCTGGGCAATCACTGTTCTATAATATTAGTTCTTCTTAGAGAAGATTCCATAAGATTTACCAATAGTCCAGTCTTCATAGGGTTCCGGTGTGGAATGCCCATAGCTACCATTACCGTCTGTCTATTAATAGACAACAAGACTTCACCATCATTTCTCCTTATACACTTATTACCCTTGTTGTAATGATAAATGCATTCTAAAACTAACTCTGGGTAGGGAGCAACAGTGGGGAAGGCGGCGGCTTCTAATAATCCGCTCTGAGCCACATCTTTCATCATGTATGCTGTTGAATTCTTTACTCTCTACAGAAAAACCTCTAAATCTAGTTGAACCAGTGCTGTGTCACCCAACTCCGGTAAAGAGCTGACTAGGGAAGACGAGCTCGCCAATTTGGGTAAAATAGGTGTCATATTTTTATTCGTGATTTTCCCCAAATCAATTCCAGGTGAAGAAGGAAATTGAAAACAAAAACAAACAGATAAAGAATACCCAGATCTTTTAAAACAAACTGTAGCAATTCAGAAAATTGTTGAACATACCTTCCTCTGCTCTCTATAACCCTCTAATGTTGCCTAATCTTCCCGCTCCACGAACTCCTTCTCAAAATCTTCTCATGAAAATAATAATTCTGATGAGACAACTACTCAGTTTTAAGTGGAGAAAATCTTACCCATCATTACTAAAGTTGCCTTCATTACTCCTTGTTCGTGTGAAGTTATTTTGAAATGATTACGCTGAGGTACGCCTTAACCATTAAGTCACTTCTCTTCTGACATAACTGATCTTCACACATACTTGCCATAAATGGCAAATTTCAAATCATTAGAAAAAGAATATTCCTTCCCTTAGCGGTCGTCTATCGTGTTCTGAAAGTCTGGGCCAACACCACGTGGCAAGTCACATGTCTTCCAGAAAAACCTAAACATAAAACTCAGAGCCTTACACAACCATCACAAAAAGACATTGATAAGACAAATGTTGAACTTGAACTTTGAACCAAAAAAGGTTCAAGTTCAAGGTTCAAAGAATGTGAAATGCTGACAAGACTAACAAAGCTTAAAGTTGCGCGGATAAGAAAGACACTTGAAACAATGCCCGTTGAACTTTGAACCTTGAACCAAAAAGGTTCAAGTTCAAGTTCAAGGTTCAAGTTCAATGCAGTGACACCTAACAAGGACCAAATGACAAGAGCAAAATTTAAGCAAGTTCTTGACTGATGAACTAAACAAGCATGACTTCTTACAGGGACGCATATGGAATGAAAATTGTATATGGGCCCAATAGTAAGCAAGGTTTTTTTGTATGAGGTAATCATTTTTATTTTATTTTTCTCACTTTCCTCTACTCTTAATAGAGCATACAATAGTTTATCATTCATTATTGCAATTATGGAGGTGGGAACACCAATGTGAGGTTTGAGTTAGGAAAGCCTCCATATAGAACAATTATTGTTCTCGTATTTTGATGTGCATAATTTTAAATATAAAGATTAATGAATATTAGAAGATATAGGCAGATACAAAAGAAATTGATAAAAAATATCAAATTTCAAAGAATAGAAAATCATCAAATGCTAAAGCTAGGTGTCAATATCCTCCCAGATTTTCTCCATATTTTGAGGCTATCTTCCTAAAAATATCCTAATCCTATTTTTGTTACTGGCTTCAACATTATCCTTCTCCAAGACTGTAGTACCCAATGCCCCTATCCTACCTAGTTTGTTCTTGGTTTCTATCATAGGTGTGTCTCTATATTTCATTTCCAGATTTCTACTTCTATTATGCATTTCTATTCTCAATTTTAATGCATTTTCTTAATTTTGTTCACAATCGCGTTCTTTAGCCTAGTACATTTTCATACATTTAATCAATCACCATCATACATGTACCAGAAATAGAGAACCTAGGTGTGGATTTGAGATAGCTTGGTTCTCCCTTGTGGTTTGAAGAGAACCCATTCATAACTCTTCTCTTTTTAATTGAAATTGCACCCTATAGTGAAATATTAATTTTAGATTGATGCACATGTTATCCTAGTACAACATTTTCACCATTTGACACATACATACATAGATGTGGACACACACACACACACACACACACACACACACACATTAATGATTATGTGTGTGTGTGTAGAGAGAGGTATATATATATGCATTCTCTTATGAACATATTAAAAACACATATTAACATCTTATATAAATGTAATAGCCATGCACTATTCTTGTGATGACAATCCTATCACATGAATGACCACATTGAGGATGAATGCATGTAACACAACAAGTTGATGACCGACTAATAAAGTTATTAGATCAAATAAATAGGATAGAAACATTCATAATGGTATATCTATTACTACATTATCACACAAAGTACTACCATACCTATAACACACAAAAGTATCAAATCTATACACGAAACATGACAAATTCATTTTACATGTGTGGGTTCTTAGAGTCGTGTTTTTTTCCATTCACCTTGATCTTATTATATCTCTATGATGATCCTCTCCCTCCTCATTTGGAAGGGGGAACTATTTTCTTGTATGCAACACATTTAACCAACAAATTAGCCATTAGCGATAACATACATAACATAACATATACATTCATTTAATAATAATGATGGAGAAAAAGTCAAATGTATTTATTTTAATAATTATCAAACTCAAATTATCTTTCTAAATATCATGAACAAAATAGAGCTATCTCATAAAAATTGACCTTAAATCATGGTTTTGATAATATAATTTAAATTCCATAGGAAAAAAATTGACATATAATTATTTGTAATAGCATAATTAAACTAGTTCAAAAATTGAGTGTGATAATGTCAAACTAGTAATGTGTATTATTTTATTGATCCCCATCCCTCATCTATCAAGGAATAGAATTGAGACTTTTCTACAACCAATTGCATAACTAATAATCTTCAAATGACAATCATCCCCAAAATACACCTGAACCACCATCTTATTCTTCATATTTTGAGAAAAAACTATAATGTGAATTCATATGCACATATTAATAGGGATGGCATATAGTATGAAAGGAACATATGTATATTTGAAAATGCAACATGGTGTATGGAATCATAGTTAGTAACAATATGATGCCAGAGTGAAATATAAGGCTAGCATATACCAATAGATATCCAATAAGGTATATAGCCTAACAACTCAATGCTGAAAAAGAGACGTTGAACGTATGTCACATCTGTACCAAAGATGGCATAGTCCTATAGGGTCTAGTAGCTCAATGCTAGAGCAATTTAGTAGCAAATGGAAGGTCCTAGGTTAGATTCTTCAATAGTCCATGAATGCCCAAAGTTGTACTAGAGCCAGGCTAGGATAGGAGTCTCAAGCATTCTATTCGAGATGTTAAGATGAGGTGTTGGAAATAAGACACATCTAAACAAAGTATTGGCTAGTCCTATAAAAGCCAATGACTTACTGGCGGAGCACTCCAATAGGAAAAGTCCTAGGTTCAAGCTATAGCTAGTTTGTAAAAACTTAAGTGGTATTACAACCATGTCGGGATAGGAGCCCTAAGCATTCTATTAGAGTTGCTTAAGGTTGGGTGTTTAGAATAAACTATATCTAAACTAAAGATGGGTTGGTCCTATAGGATCTATTGTCTTAGTGTTAGAGAACTCCAACAACAAATGAAAGGTCCTAGGTTCTAGTCTTAATTTATCCATGAAAGCTCAAATATAGCACATGTGCATGAAAGTTTATAATCAATACTCACATATTTTGGTGCTAAATGACTATTCCAATCCAAGAAATGAAGTGGCAATTATATGGCAAAGAGATGTAGTGAATGAAGGACCTACACATGAGTAAAGAGACCAAGCCACTGATGAATGCCATAACCTTCCAATGTTATGAAAAAACAAATTTTTATAGAGACATTTGCTAACCTTGTATGGAGCAATAAATTGTGGTGCAACATAAAGAAGTTTCAAATTATGAAATCTAATATATAGCACAACCGAGTATTTAAAACTAGCAATAATTAAATAATAATTGAAAAAATTAAAATTAGGCATATATGTATAAAGGGTTGTGCCTTACTACGAAGTTAGAAACCTATAAGAGAAGCTAACAAATATAGTAAACAATGTATCATTGTAAAAAACATGGTGTAACATGGTATATTCAAAAGGCCTCCTAAGACTGAAACAAAATTTGTACATAAAGTTTTACTTGTACATCAATTTAAATTTGAATATGGGTGACCCTTAGAATAGCCATGAAAACCTAAAAGGATGCGATGGCTTTGAGAAAATGACATGGAATAATATCTAGAAAATAGATCTAGAACCAATCACAATTAGAACAATTCCTTAAAGATGATTTAAAAGTTATAAAAAAATAAGGTGAGAACATTTAGTTAAGAATTATTCATTCAATCCAACAATAAAGATTAGTTTTAGTGTACAAAAAAATTATAATAAATTTGATGGTAGCTAACATTTCTATTATCTCACATTATAAGTTCAAAATAATATGAATCATTGATAATCACCATTAACTCATTTTGTAAAAACAATGCCTTCAATAAGTATAGTATTTATGTTTCCAAATTCAAGATAACATCAAAAGTCTGAATAAAAAAGTTAACAAACAGAACCATTATGAAAACTAATGTGAACACAAATATAATGAACCTGCTACTTATTGGCAAACCCCACCTACAAAAAATAGACTACTTATCAATGAACATAGAAAAATCAATAATAGGGCAAATTCAACTTTTAAGAGATTGTCAAGAATTAAAATAACAGTATAATGTTGGATGTGTCTATTCTGGTTCCAAAATGGTAGTATGGGTTGATTAACATGCATGTTAGTCGTGCATTTTACACCTTCGATTTTGCAATAAATGGTTGTGATTGACTAACACGTCGTTATCACGATATACGAAATATCCGTTTTAGACCCAAAATAGTCGTGCCTTATAATGTCCACTAACCAGCGCAAGACTAAATGTTGCTTTAGTCACTAAAAATTAGTTTCATGGTCAATCAATACAATCTGGCTATTTCAAACAATTGATATATCTTCATCTTCCTCACTATTGGCCTAATAAATGTCAAATTCAAATACAGATGGAAACCCTAATTCAAACTAAATTTGAGTTGATGTTCTCTCACATGATGTTGGAAGCATTTAAAACTCCAAACTCTGGTCAAAATTGCAACTAGACCAGCAATAATGGACAACTTTCACACGCACTAAATTTTTTATCAGCAAATTTATTTTTGAAAACAAAATCTGACGCATTTGACTATCAAATCCTACACCAATTAATTAAATGGGGCTTTGCCTATTCACCAATATATTGCATTGTTATTACTTAATTATTTGTATTGAAATGTCAACTCTGAACTTCATGTAAAATTTGTAGAATTTTGAACCTGACCTATCCTCTCTAAACCAGCTGATTAGCAAACAATAACAACAAAAAGAATAAATTGCAAAAAGAAATCACAATTCAGAATAAAAAACATAGTGCCCTATTTTTTTGGAATTGCACACACCAATTTCTTTATTGAAGCTTAATTAAAAAATTACATAGAGGTTGTATATATAAAGAATTTGCAGCCTAGAAGAATTAATAATAATTGCAGCTCTAAATATATTCCTAGCATTGCATGGAAAGCTACTAAGGCTCTCAAACTAAAAGAAACAAACTACTCCCTAAATTAAGAATATAGTAAGTACATGCACAACATGCTTTATTTACTAAAAACAAATTCATGCAAAAAACAAAACTAAAAATATTCCTAAGGATTAATTCATGTTGGAGTACATGCTTTATTTGCATGAATAAACAAAAACACTATTAACTAAATTAATCTAGATGCATGCTAGAGAAGCATCAGTTATCAACATACTCCCCCTTGATGCTGAGAGGGCTCACAATCTTATCTTGTAGTGCTATAAACTGAGCTTTCGCAACTGCTTTGGTGAATAAATCTGCTAGTTGATCCTAGGTGTTGATGTGCTTCAATTCGACATCCTTCTTCTGCACCAAATCTCGTAAAAAGTGATATTTCAAATCAAAAATGCTTTGATCTGTTGTGATGAACCAGATTCTTAGCTAACTTGATGGCACTCACATTGTCACAATAAATCACTATAGGCTGAATTTGTTTTTCTCCAATTTCTTCCAAAACTTTTCTGAGCCAAAGAGCTTGTGTACCTGCTGAGGTAACTGCAATATACTCTGCTTTTGTAGATGGGAGGGCAACAATACTTTGCTTTTTTGAGCTCCAGGTAATTAAACAAGAACCAAAAGAAAAACAATTTCCAGATGTAGATTTACGGTCATCCATACTACCTCCCCAATCTGAATCACTAAAGCCTACAAGATTGAACTTTTTAGAAGAGTAGTAATGAATACCAAAACTTAAATTCCCTTTCACATACCTCAAAATCCTCTTGGCTACCTTCATATGTATTTCAGATGGATTTGTCATATATCTTGAAACAAGTGAAACTGAATAGGCAATATCAGGCCTTGTGTGGATTAGAAACATCAAGCTCCCCACAATACTTATGTAAGTTGTCTCATCAACTAAATCAGCACCATCATTTTGACATAACAAAACTCCATGAGCACTTGGAGTGGAGGCAGGGTTACAATCAGTCATATTAAATTTCTTCAGCATATCTTGTGCATACTTTGTTTGACAAATGAAAATATCATCCTTACTTTGATAAACCTCCATTCCTAGAAAATATTTCATTAGACCAAGATCTTTCATCTCAAATTCTTTCATCATAGCAGCTTTGAATTCATCTTTCATTTTAGAACTACTACCCATATACAAAACATCATCAACATACAAACTTATGATGAGGATATCAATACCTTCTTGTTTGTAGTATAGGGTAGGATCACTCTTACTTCTCTGGAAGCCATTCTCCTGAAAGTATCCATCAATCTTGGCATACCATGCTCTTAGTGTTTGCTTGAGGCCATACAAATCCTTCTTCAACTTGTAGACATAATTATCTTTTCCTTCCACTTCAAAACCTTGTGGCTACTCCACATATACTTCCTCTTCTAAGTACCCATTCAAGAAGGCACTTTTCACGTCCATATGATGTATGCTCCACTTCTTCTAAGCTACTAATGAAATCAACATTCTTATGGCCTCTTGTCTTGCTACTGGTGCAGATGTCTCTTCATAGTCAATTCCATACTTCTGTGTGAAGCCTTTAGCAACTAATATTGCCTTGTGTCTTTCAACACTCCCATCACTGTTAAACTTGGTCTTGTAGACCCATTTGGTGCCAATCCTTTTTTTTTCATGTGGAAGTTCTGTTAACTCCTAAGTGTCATTCCTGTGAATGGAATCCATCTCTTCTTCCATGGCTTTCACCCAAACTTTATTAGTACATGCATCTTCAAAACATGATGGTTCAAAATCAGCCTTGGCTAATAAAACAAAATTCACTGTCTCACCTATTGGGTTTTCTTCATGTACTTGATTTCCACTCTTTTGGTAGATATCACTCAATCTCCTTACCTTCCTTATAGAACTTGGAGAAGAAGTTGGACTTGAACTTGGTACTAAAGAACTTGATGAAGGATTTGTAAAGCGGAAAATCGCGATCGAACCCTAGTTGCTCTCCCCTCTTCCAACTCCAAGGAGAGAGAAGGGAGGTCGCTATGGTTGATGGTTTTCACTTGGGAGACTTTACATTCAAAAGAGGGGTTGAAACCCACAAGATCCAATCCCACGCGATGCAAGATTGGATGCTAAATGAGTTTCAAGGGTTATGACAGCAAGGCTACCCTCTTTTGTAAAGAATGTGCATAGAAGAATTAAGCTAGGAATGCATAGAAAGTGAGAAAGATTCGCTTATAAACTGAGATAGGAATACAGTATGAAGCTGCGGACCTGGAATTAGCAGTAAAATGTCGATATGGCGCTATCCTGCAAATTTGAGCGAAAGTTGCCGGGACGATGGCGCCCAAGCGCCACGGCCCTCCGAAAAATCCGCAAAACGAAGGGGGATCTGTTCGTCTCTGCACAAGGATTCCAGATCTTCAATTTCAGCCGCGTACCTGCAACCTTGTTGTAAGGATGTTTGTATCCTTATGTGCGAAGGTATAGATGTTGTATGTTGTATGTTGTAGTAGTATGTTGTAAGTGATCTCCTCTTCAATGGTTGAATCCTTGTCTTGAATGCAACATTTAGCCTTGAATGGAGACTTGAAATGATCAATTGCTTGAAGGAATGCTTGAATGCTTGAATGCTTGAGTATAGTTTCCACGCTTGTACACATATGACCCTCTTACCTAAATGGGAGAGGAAAATGTAGTTTATATACTTGCCAATTAGGGTTAAAAGACTGATTTTTCCGACCTTAGGCCGACCAGGAAATATTATTTCCAATTTGCAAACAAAAAGACCCGAAGTCCCATAGGAGACCAGGCCCAAAATAGGGCCAGGGACCAGGGCGCTGGGCGCCATGGTCCTGGGGGACCAGGGCGCTGGGCGCTCTGGTCCCACCTCCCGGGACAGCAGAGTGCAAAGGAGGTTCAGGCCAGGGTGCTTGAAAATGCAATTTTTGGTGTCGTGGACAAGTTTTGGGGTCTCCATTCAGGTTCCGTGTTGCGTCGCCATCGTGAAGACCGAAATGCAGTCGAAATTGCAAGTGTCGCAATTTTAGGACGCTACATTTAGCCCCCACTTTAGCGGGAGTATGTATGCTCATACTTTCGGTAAAGTACAAGGAAACAATATTGAAAGACTTTCACCACGTCAAGGAGGCAAGACACACCAAGCCCCGAGTGGACTAAGGATCTTACGACTTCGATTGACAAAGTAAAAGGGAAGATCACGAGGGAGAACCATGACTGTCAGTAGTAAGGTTCCCTCACTATGAGTCATGCAAGAGAAATACCGAAAATTTTCAAGGCAAAGCTGAGTTCTCCAAGAAATTTTCATGTATCCTGAAGGGATAGACAGGGTGTATGCCCCCCTACGTTAAAGCGATCGCACACACCTCAACGGGGGTGATTGTTTTAACGTAGTGATACACATAAGAAATGAGAAAGGAAAGGAGCATGTTATCGCAAGGATTTAGCCCCCAAGTGTGAGATAAACCCAAGGATAATAGACACAAAACATAAAGCACGAGGTGACTTCACTTTCCTCGGGGTCAGTATGCTGTATGATAATTCATGTATATATATCATATGTATGTATGCATAATTGTTCTTCATTCCCCAATCAAGGAAGGTCACCTAGAAGAAGGGAACACATGTGTCTTTTGAGTCAACATGAGAGAGACCAAAAGAGATCTCAATGCTTTGCATCGTCCTCAAGTAGACAACACAAAGGACAACAAATAGAAGAATGAGAATAATGTATAGAAGAAGTAACACAAGAGAGGAGGAGAGAATCTGCTATGCTAATGTAACTAGTCTAGCACGTCATCTACCCCCCGATCTTGCTGATCAATGTTTCGGGAAGGCAGGGAACATGCTAGAGGAGGAACATTCAACACAGCAGATGGAGCTATCACAAGATCCAAACAAGGGCTATGTTCATGTTCCAAGGCACGTTGTTCTTGTCTAGGAGCTAGGATAAGTGCTTTAGAAAATTCATTAGATAAATGGTTATCAATATCAACAAGTTCATATTCACTATCAGAAGCAAGAGGAGTAACATTTTCATCATGAATAACATTTTCATAATAGCATCATCAAGATTTATAAAAATAGGGTCTTTAATTCGCACAGGATCAAGACCATCATGCATCTTATGTTTTGGAGATTTTGGAGAAAATGGAATAATGCTTGTTGAAGATGTTTTTGGAGATTGCAAAGTTTGAGAAGCAGTTGCTTGAGCTCTAAGACGACGCTTTCGTCGGCGTTCACGTGCAGAACGATTTCGTCTAGTCTTAGTAGGAAGTGAAGAAGATTGAGGAGGAGGAATGTTCTCATCCTTATCACTTGGGTGTTTAGGTTGTGGTCTCTTAGGCTGGATAATAGGAGAAGAAGAAGGTCTCTTCTCTCTATAAAAAGAAGGAGGAGGAACTGCTCCATATAAGGGAGGAATATTTGGTTTAGGAAGGAGACCAAGTCCATCATGACGAGGAGGGATAGGTCTACTTTTAGGAAGTTTATTAGATATAGACATAGTCACATCCATAGGGATGGGTTGGGAATCTTCTTGAGGAAAGACATTAGTTTTATCTTTCAAAGGAAGAACTTCCTTCTCAAGAATGATAGGAATGTCAAGTTTGGGTGTTCTAGGTTCACTTAGAGATAGGATCATATCTGTTTTCCACTTTTGATAAGATTTGAAAAGATGATCACTTCACGGAGGAAGAGATTGGAATTGTTTAGGCCAAAAGTAATCAATAGGAACGCTAGAAGTTCTTTCAGCTGGTTTAAAGAAACTATGATTGACAGTAACAACTTCACCATTATGGGGAAATTTCAAACACTTGTGAATAGGAGAAGCAATAGCTTTCATGGAAGATAGCCAAGGATAGCCAAGCTTCACACGAAATTGTTCGGAAGATGGAATAATAGCAAAGTTCACATCAAGGGATTTGTTATGGACCTCAATAGGCAATGTAATAGAACCAATTGCAGGAGAAGAAAATGCATCAAATAGTTTCACAATCACATCTGTTTTGTCATATATCACTTGATTCAATTGTAAAGTAAAAAGAAATTCTTCAGTAATAACATTAACCATGCACGAAGGATCAATAAGCACTCCACGGCAAGGTGTATTCTTGACTTTTGCAACTATGTATAAAGGACCATCAGGTGCCCTAATGGTTTCACTGGAATCAAATGTGATGGAAGGTTCTTTAGGGTTTTCTTGCTGCTCTACAAAGTTAATCACATTCGGAGTCATAGACACAAGACCATCAGATGAAAGAGAGGAATCATTAGTCTCAATCGCATTAGAGGTATGAGAAGGTAATGGATCAGTGAAAATCTGAAGATTTTGATTAGGAGGAGCTACAGATGTATTGCCTTTATCATTCACTCCAGAAACAGAGATAGTATTATTATCAATCAAATCTTGAATTTTACCCTTTAAAGAAAAACATTTTTTAGTATCATGCCCAGGCTGACGATGAAATTGACAAAAAGATTTGTTATCAAAATAAGGTGAAGTAATCTTTGCAGGATCAATTTGTCTTATAGGAGGAAGAGTAAGCACATTTTGTTCCAATAACTTATTCATAATACTATGCAATGATTCATTCAAAGGAGTATACTTTCTTTCTTTCTTGAAAAATTTAGAAATAGGAGGCACACCTGATGCTGCATTCACATTGTTGTTGATGATGTTTTTATTGAATTTGATGGAATCTCTGTTCAATTTAAACTTCCCAAATGGTTGTTGACTGCTATCACCCTTATCACTCGGAGCCATAGGATGTGATTGTTCCATTTGACTCACAGTCAGTTGATAATTGTGAAGAGTTGCACACAACTGTTGGAAAGAAGTAAACTCAAAAAACAGAAGTTTGTCTCGAATATCTTTTTGTAAATTAGAAATAAAGATTCTTTGAATATCATTGTCAGGCACTGGAAAAGAAATTTGAGCATACAAATGCTTATATCTACCAATGAAATCAGTCACTTTTTCTTTAACACCTTGTTTACAATGCATTAAATCAATCAAAGTAACTTTAGGACTTATATTGTTTTGAAATTGTTGAATGAAAGCATTTGCAAGTTGTTCGAAAGAAGTAATAGAATAGGAAGGCAATGAGCAATACCATTGTAGGGCTTTGTCTCTTAATGTTCTAGTAAACAATTTTGCAAGCAACCTTTGGTCATAAGCAAAATCGGTACATATTGTTTGAAAAGTCTTAACATGTGTTAAAGGATCACCTTTACCATTATAAAGCTCCAAATGCGGGATTTCAACATGTTTAGGAGGGATAGCTCGAACAATGTCAAGAGAAAGTGGGCTCGCAACATCAAATGTGGGCACACTAAACTTAGATTGATTCATAGAGGCAATTTGTTGCTGTAAAGAAGAGACAGTTTGTGCAAGATTGTTAATGGTCGCTTCAGTCGAAGAGTTCATATTAGATGTGTTAGATTGAGATGGAGGTGTTATGTTATTGAAAGAAGGTAAAGAGTAAGGTGGTGGGACCCTATGATAATTAGTCATAGGAGATGATTGGACAGGAGGAACACTACAAGGAGGAATGGAATGATTGAATGAATTGCCCCCTTGCGTCATGTTCATTTGTGGAGATATAATAGGGACACTCATTGAAGGAGTGAATGAAGAAATCGGATTGAATGAAGGAAGAGGGTTAATTGAAAAGGAAGGATTGCCCCCATGACTGGTGATCACAGGAGGAATGTCTTGTGTAGAAGTAGCCATTATGTTTGATGTAAAGGTAGGTATGCGAGCAATAGAAGTCATCAGAGGAATAGAATGATTGAATTGAGTAGGAGGTTGTGTATAACCCAAATTTTCAGCACAACTCTTCATAGGCATCACATTCGAATCCACAATGTGTGCAATACCACGCAAAATATCAATTCCATTCTTATCACTTTGAAGCATACGTTTTAGACCCTCAATTAAAGGAAGAGCTTGACTATCAGGGTATTCTTGAGACATCCATTGTCAAAAATCGTCAAATTGGTTATCCAATTTTGAAAGTTGTTCTACAGAAACCTCATGGAGAGCTTCTTCATCATTAAGAGGATTAGAGGAATTACCCATGTCCTCATTAAAAAGACCATTCAAATTAGGTTCCATCTCCTCAGTAATTAAACCTTGGAAAGACTTAATTCTAAGGCTTCGTCTAACGAGAATAGTGTAAGTAGGGCTTATTGTTGTAAAACTCATGCACTAGAGAGGAAGAGAAGATTTTGAATTTTAGAGGTAGCAAATTTCAGTAAAACCAGCCAATCTTCCAGATTTAAGCTGTTTAATACAATCAGGACAATCTCCCGAAATTTCGAAAAAAATGTCCGGGACCGTGGCGCTCGGAGTGCACACGGTCCTCGCAACTTTTTTCGAAATTTGCAGGGATGAAAGTTATGATGATTTTACAGCTAACCTGAAAAAATTGAGTGATTTTACGATCTGTAGACAGGCCAAATTAAAGTTGCAATCTCAAAATTGAACCCTACCAAGATTGTCGAAAAATGCAAAATTTGAATTTTGAAAAAGAGAGGGAAACTAAAATTTTGAATTTTATGATTTTAGAGGAAATACCAAAAGCAATGCAAGTTTTGAAATTCAAAAGTTGACTCAATTTCACGCAAAATTCAATTTTGAAAGCGGAAATCAAAGTTGTTGTAATTAAGCACTTAATTTCAAAAGTCACAAATTGCAAAAATTTGAATGAATCACTGAAATTTCGAATGAATGATAACACACTTTTCAGATTTAGGACAGTAAGAACACAATTTTGACACAAATTTCAATTTCAACAATTTTTGAATGATTAGAAGCCTTAATCCAAGCAATCGCTAGACCAACTTTGACTGTAATTTTGAAGGTGTTAAAATTGATAAAATCAGCCAAAATTCTGGATTTTAGCAGAAAAATACAGTAAGATCTCGCTCCCGAAATTTCAGAAAAAATGTCGGGGACGATGGCGCTCGGAGTGCACACGGTCCTCGCAACTTTTTTCCAAATTTTCAGGGATGAAAGATATTGTGATTTTATGCCGGAATCCAAAGTTACAGCTGATTTGGAGATGTTTTGATCAGTGAAATTGTCGGACAAAGGTTGAATCAAGAGGGTTTCAAAAATTAGGGTTTTGACACTTAACCACTTAATTTTCAAAATTAATGCACAAATATGAATTGACAATTTGTAATAGAAGGGCAGATCTGAAACAAGCATTAACAATTAAACATTTCACAAGTTTAATTACTTAAAAAGAAAATTTAGGGTTTTTATGCAATTAACCTCTAAAATTTTGCAAAAGATCAAACATGGAAATGTAATCAAGGAATCCAATTTTCAGATCTAACTATGAATAATCAAAAAGGATGTTCACGTCGGGTTCACCAAAATGTAAAGCGAAAAATCGCGATCGAACCCTAGTTGCTCTCCCCTCTTCCAACTCCAAGGAGAGAGAAGGGAGGTCGCTAGGGTTGATGGTTTTCACTTGGGAGACTTTACATTCAAAAGAGGGGTTGAAACCCACAAGATCCAATCCCACGCGATGCAAGATTGGATGCTAAATGAGTTTCAAGGGTTATGACAGCAAGGCTACCCTCTTTTGTAAAGAATGTGCATAGAAGAATTAAGCTAGGAATGCATAGAAAGTGAGAAAGATTCGCTTATAAACTGAGATAGGAATACAGTATGAAGCTGCGGACCTGGAATTAGCAGTAAAATGTCGATACGGCGTTGTCCTGCAAATTTAAGCGAAAGTTGCTGGGACGATGGCGCCCGAGCGCCACGGTCCTCCGAAAAATCCGCGAAACGAAGGGGGATCTATTCGTCTTTGCACAAGGATTCCAGATCTTCAATTTCAGCCGCGTACCTGCAACCTTGTTGTAAGGATGTTTGTATCCTTATGTGCGAAGGTATAGATGTTGTATGTTGTATGTTGTAGTAGTATGTTGTAAGTGATCTCCTCTTCAATGGTTGAATCCTTGTCTTGAATGCAACACTTAGCCTTGAATGGAGACTTGAAATGATCAATTGCTTGAAGGAATGCTTGAATGCTTGAATGCTTGAGTATAGTTTCCACGCTTGTACACATATGACCCTCTTACCTAAATGGGAGAGGAAAATGTAGTTTATATACTTGCCAATTAGGGTTAAAAGACTGATTTTTCCGACCTTAGGCCGACCAGGAAATATTATTTCCAATTTGCAAACAAAAAGACCCAAAGTCCCATAGGAGACCGGGCCCAAAATAGGGCCAGGGACCAGGGCGCTGGGCGCCATGGTCCTAGGGGACCAGGGCGCTGGGCGCCATGGTCCTAGGGGACCAGGGCGCTGGGCGCTCTGGTCCCACCTCCCAGGACAGTAGGGTGCAAAGGAGGTTCAGGCCAGGGTGCTTGAAAATGCAGTTTTTGGTGTCGTGGACAAGTTTCGGGGTCTCCATTCAGGTTCCGTGTTGCATCGCCATCGTGAAGACCGAAATGCAGTCAAAATTGCAAGTGTCGCAATTTTAGGACGCTACAGGATTGCTTGGTGGAGTTAAACCACTGGATATAGAACCATTAGTTGGCTACTCATGATCAATATCAGCAATTATATCATCATTCAAAATGGATTTTGGCCTCTCAACATGGCCTTTTTGATGACCATAAACTCCCCCTTCATCAAAAATCACATCTCTTGAGACAATAAGCTTGTTAGTGAGGGTATTATACAATCTATAAGCCATGCTTTTCTCACTATACCCAATAAAAATACACGACTCACTCTTTGCATCTTACTTCTATCTATTATGATTAGGTACATGCACATAAGCTAAACAACCAAAAAATTTGAAATGATTAACATTAGGCCTTTTTCCATACCAAGCTTCATAAGGAGTCATCTTTTCTAGTGCACTGGTGGGGCTACAGTTGAGGATGTACATAGTTGTAGGAACTGCATCTCCCCAATAAGAATTTCTCAATCCCTTGGTTTGTAACATGCACCTTGCCATTTCAACCACAGTACAATTCTTCCTTTCAACTACTCCATTCTGTTGAGATGTGTATGCAGTAGTAAGTTGTCTCTTGATGCCATTAAAATCACAATAACTTTGGAAAGCATTTGAGCAAAACTCTCCTCCACAATCAGTCCTTAAACATTTGATCTTGCACCCTTTCTCATTTTCCACAAGGGCTTTAAACTTCTTGAATGTATCAAAGGATTCATCTTTGGCCTTCAAAAAATATACCCAACAATTTTGTGAGTAATCATCAATAAAAGTGATGAAATATGATGACTTACCCAAACTCTTAGTTTGCATAGGACCACATATATCTGAATGAACAAGCTGAAGTGGGTGATGAGACCTCCACGTATTGCCCTTTGGAAACTTTTCTCTTGCATGCTTTCCTTTAGCACAACCTTCACAAACCTCCTTGTGTTCCTCAACCTTGGGAAAACTAGAAACTAATGCATGTGAGGTTAGAAACTTCAAACTATGAAAATTTAAATGCCCATACCTGAGATGTCATAGCTAACTTGAATCCTCATAAGCCATATTTTCCAAATTGTTGTTATGTTCACCAAATCTCAAGGGGAACATCCTATTTCTTGTCATAGGAACAACAGTGATCACCCTATTATCCAAAATCTTATCAAAGGTAGTACAAGTCTTATTCTCAAAGACTACTTTATAATTTTTCTCACGTAGCTGCCCAATTCTTAACAAATTGTGCTTCAATTGTGGAGTATAATAAATATCATGAATACTCTTTATACCTTCTTTTGTTTGGACCTCCAATGATTTATCATCACCAAGCTGGATCTTGGATTTGAAACTTCCATCCTTTGTTGAGAACAACTTCTCATTCCTTGTCATATGGTTAGAGCATCTAGAATCTAGGTACCAAACATCTTTACTAGTATTTTCACCCTTTGCATAAGATAAAAAATAAGTGATCAGGAGGATTCTCACTACTTTCTTGAGCATAGTTAGCACTTTTACCTTCTTTCAATCTGCATTCTCTTTCAAAGTGGCCATACCTGTTACAATGGTAACATTGAACATTTCTCTTATCAAATCTGCCTCTACCTCTTCCTTTGAAACCACCACTTCCTCTTGAGCCACCTCTTCCTCTACCTCTTGAAGAATTTTGGCTTTGCCCTTTACCTTGGCCTTGATTGATTTTGGCACTATTGGTTCTTGCATCTTCATTTTTTGTGATTAACAATTTAGAGGAAAACGCTTTCTCTACACCTTGAAAAGAATCTTTCAATCTTTCTTCATGAGACATTAGGCATCCAACCAGTTGATCAAACTGTAGTTTTGTCAAATCCTTGCTTTCTTCTATGATTATTGCTACATGATTCCATCTGGGTGTCAAAGATCTCAACACCTTTTTAATCAAAACTTCATTGCTTACAATTTCCCCAAGTGTAGCCATTTTATTGACCACGTGTTTGACTCTGACACAATAATCACTTATACTTTCAGCTTCTTGCATCTTCAAATTCTCGAACTCTTGCTTCAATATCTGAAGCTTGACCACTTTAACTTGATCACTACCCTGGTAAGCTTCTTGTAGAGTCTTCCAGACATCTTTGGCAGTTGTTGCTCTTGATATTCTTGGAAATAAGCTTTTATCAAGAGCTATCTGAATGTGAAACAAAGCTTGAGCATTCTTTTTCCTTGCTTCCTTTCTTGCTATTCTATCATTGGATGTAAGGGCATTCCAATCAGCTGGCTCCTCATAACCCGATTCAATAATCTCCCACAAATATTTTCCAATCAAAAAGGTCAGCATCTTAATGCACCAATAATCATAATCATTCCCATCAAATTCTAGAACGGGCATATTGTTAGAATTCGACATGATTAACTTTGGCAAAATTCCAACAATAAAACTTTAACCCAAAACAATTTTACCTGCTCCGATACCACTTGTAGAATTTTGAACCTGGCCTATCCTCTCTAAACCAGCTGATTTGCAAACAATAACAGCAAAAAGAATAAATTGCAAAAATAAATCACAATTCAGAATAAAAAACATAGTGCCCTATTTTTGGAATTGCACACACCAATTTCTTTATTGAATCTTAATTAAAAAATTACATAGAGGCTGTATATATAAAGAATTTGCAGCCTAGAAGAATTAATAATAATTGCAACTCTAAATATATTCCTAGCATTGCATGGAAAGCTACTAAGGCTCTCAAACTAAAAAAAACAAACTACTCCCTAAATTAAGAATATAGTAAGTGCATGCACAACATGCTTTATTTACTAAAAATAAATTCATGCAAAAAACAAAACTAAAAATAGTCCTAAGGATTAATGCATGTTGGAGTACATGCTTTATTTGCATGAATAAACAAAAAAACTATTAACTAAATTAATCTAGCTGCATGCTAGAGAAGCATCAGTTATCAACAAAATCTACCTCAATGAATTTTTATAAATAGTGTTTGTTGTGGTGGGTAGAATATTATCTTGTGTTGGTGCGCCGCACCAACTTATCAATTCTTCCTATGGAAGCCACTGTGCATTTCCGTTCCATACATTTAATCATTCATTCTTTTATTCATATATAATGGAAATTTCAAGTAATTGATCGAGATTTAATTTGGATAACTTTGAAGAAATGGATCACCTGGATGGCTCTAAAAGAAAACGAACACTAAGAAGTAAGATCTAGGGCATTAAACTTGAGTTGGTTTGCTAGTGAAAGGCATATTTATTTGATAATGGAGGTTACATATTATAATATAAAGGAGGCAGGGTTAAATGTTTTGTTAAATAATATGAAAACTAAAGAACAAAACAATCTCTTTGGTTGAATGTTTAGTTACGATGTGATTATTAACATTTCAATAATGTTGATTGCTTATATAAGAGGTGTATAAGAGATTATTCTACCTACATGAAGTGTTAAAGAGTTTACTTTGATATATCTTAGTCTTGAACTTCAACCTACCAAATGGGAAGGTACATTTCAATCGTGGAGTTACTTTTGGAATAGGGTATGAGTTAAATATTGGCTATTACAACAACCCTTCTCAAGTATCAGCTAAATATATTCTCTTCAATTCTAATATTCGAGTTGGGTCATTCAATCTTCTATTCACCAGATTTATCTTTCATCATCAATTATCTATCTAAAATTTAGAAGGTGTATTTTTTTTATAGTTTTTTCTATTTTAAATTACTAGCCTATTTTTTCACATTTTATTCAAAATAACATTTAAAGCTTTCACTTTTGTTCACACTATATTGATTTGCTCCACTTTTTTGTTTATTTCTTTGATTCTTTTCCATTCTTCAATATAATTATTGTCCTCATAAATTTATGGTTATGCTTTATATTTGAAGCATGTCGAAGTCATTCACATATTAATTATGTTTTATAGAGATATTGATTTTCTTAAAGATAGACATTCGAGATTCATAATATTTATATATAAATTCTTATATAGTACCTAACCCAATTTACTAGTAAACTATCCATTGAAGTGATATAAATTATGTATTATTCACCATATGTTAATTACTTTTCCTACTTTAAAAAAAAAAAAAAATTCAATATGCCCCCTTTGTTATTTCCTTGTGTTGTTTTGTGTTGTTTTGTGTTGTTATCTATTTCTAGGTTATTATTTCTAAATCTTGTTAGAAGCATTTTTTTTATGAACAATTTATAAACTCTTCATTTGTTTAATTGGTAGGCTTGATCTTCAAGCCATTGTTTATTTTTGTTTGAATGATAGTTTTTATTTGGATTTATTATAGGTTTGTGTCCTTCCCCACTTAATCTAATCAAAATAATTTATTAGATAATAATAAATGAAAAATCACGGATTTAAAAAAAATTCATTTATATAGCATATTCAATCTAACCAAATATTAGCATTCATCCCAAAAATTGTGAATAATTATGCCAATCAAGATGTGATGTAGTATAGGGTCTTTCCCATAGTGTGTTGGTTAAGTGGTGGTGGTTTTGTTGTGACCACCAAGGTTAAAATCCCCACCAGGTCTTTGTGATCACAAGCTTGGGCCCTTATTAATCCAATGTGCTAATGGGTTTGACCCTTATCTCTATTAAATGGGGATGAGGTCCCCCATTTGTGACCTCACCAGTTCATAGCTCTAGGTCAAAATAATTTCACATGGTACCAGAGGGTGTGTTGTCCCAGCATCACTTATGTAGTATAGTTGACATCAGACTACACTCACAATGGAGAACTCTATTAGATTGTTCCTAATCCAAGAGTGTATTGACCATTAATAGATAGAAGTTAGTAGATAGAAGTAAATTTATCTCTTATAACTATAACTATAGAGGACAATGGTGAAGATAAATGAATGCTTGCAGTAAAGCTTCAACTAAAATTTTAATAGAACTAAATTAGATTTTGGTCTAGAGAAGAATAAAGAAGTGTTGGTTAGTGGGAAACTAAATTGACTCTAAGAGTATGCAAAGATATGAATTTAAAGGATAATACACTAGTGAGGGATCAAATACAATTTAACTAATAATTCAAAAAGTAAGAAAAATATAAATTATGAAATTCTAAGCTCAAAAAAGATAGCTTTATTATAATTGAAATCTCATAGGAAATTGGCTAACTATATCAAAGAGATTTATGCCTCTTCTCTATTACTTAGCAATCCAATACTAAAAAATTACTAAAGGTGGTAAACTATGGTTTCTAGTGGAAAACAAAGATTCCCATATCTAGCAATGATTCATATCCTCCTTGGTAGCTAAAATGGATACACAAGTCAAAATAATTTAACTAAAATTTAAAAAGTTCCTTGTTTAGTTTTTCGTACCCCAACTTGATTGGATCATTACTTTGATCTTGTCCAATAAAAAATAAATAGTTAGATATGATTGAATGGTCTTAAAAGAGCTAATTTGATTTTTCTCGAAAAGAGTAGCCATTGAATTTCATTCTATGAGACAACTAAATGTATCAAGATCCAAATCTAATCTAAAGGCATTAAAAAAAAAATTCTTAAAAAATAATAAGAGGAACTAATTATAAATTTTTATTATATTTAGCCATTCAATCACCATTAGATGCTCAAATATGTTAGTCTAATTTGACATCCCCATTAATAATCAATGTTCCCCCATTGCTCAAATTCTATAGAACAAATGAAGATTTGTTTTTCTATTTGATCCCTAGTGAACAACTTTCCTTGATGAGAAAATTGTTCTACTTAAATACCACATAGTAGAGAGGAATCTACTCATTTTTTAGATTCTCGCTAAAAATATCAATGACTTGATTTTTGTTTAGTGTAATAGTTGTTTCTACATTTATCTCTACACTCTAAAGGTTTTCAACAATATCTTAGGTGTCAACAACAATGGCAAATATGGATGCAACAACTATGCAATGAAAAGTAGACAAATTTTGAGAAAATGGTGTAGATTTAGCTAAAAGAATGTATCCACATCTATTCAAGGATAGTGTGGGGTCTATATCACATGGGTATTTTTTATGTGTGACCTTCAAGGCTTCTCTTCTAGAGATATTTAACCAAACTTAAATCTACTATAATCAATGAGATAAATTTAGGTATGCATTCTTATAATTATCTTTGTTAAATATTAACCATTAATGAAAAGGCCTCATGTTTCATCCTTATAATTACTAAAATAAGAAATCTTATATAGATTGAGGGGATTCAAAATGTAAATATTCTTAATTAATTATTAAATATTAAATATTTATTTTATCATTCGCTAAGACTATTTTTTTCTACAGTGCTCCATTTGGAAGTGGCCTTCAATGAGTTCAATTAATAGTAGGTCAATAGTACCCATGTTGATGTGGAAAATAAATATTTATCTACTTACAATATTTCATCTTTTTTAGTTTTTTAGTTAATATTTACTTTAATATTACATTAAAGTTATAATTTAAGAGGGAGAACTGAATTGCTATGTAAATATTAACTAAAGTCTTATTTAGTCATCATTTTCAAATGAGGAGTGGGAATGGGAGAGTTTGAGAGATTGCTATTGTTTCAAGCTTTGGAGGAGCGGTGAGTGTAGCTATGGGTGAAGAGGATGATGTTGTCGATGAAGATGATGCTGATGGGTGTGGGTGGGCTCTGTCCCTTTTTCTTGTGCTCTTTTTTTTTGCTTGGGTTTGTTTGCCCTCATTTTTTGTTAGTGGTGTTGTGGCTTAGCTTTTCATAGGTTGTTGTGTTGTAGCCCATGTTTGGTCTTCTTTTCTCTTGTTCCCTTTTGTTCCTTTTTGGTGTGTCTGGTCTTCTGTTGTCTCTACTTCCCTCCTCTAGCTTGGCTGCAATTATATGTTTTGGCCTAGGTTTGTCCTTGGTGGGTTTCTCTTGGGTGGATCCCTTTTGGGTGTTTTCTATGTATTTTGGGTTAGTTGTCCCTTTTTGTGTGGGGTCTTTTGTTGTGGTCCCTTTGTTTTTTTTTTTGGTCATATTATTGCTGCAAATTTTCAAGGGCATAATCTAGTTGCCTATTCTCCCTATTTTTGGTTTTGAGGTCTTGTTGTTACTGTGGTTGTGCTTGTCTCTGTTGGTGCCCTCTTTCTTCTTGTTTCTCCTATGTGGGTTGGTGTTTCTCTACCCTTGTTCCTTCTCTATGTGACTCCTATGAAGTGGGGGTCTTCTACTTTAGAGGTGGGGATTATTCTTGTGTTCTTGGATTGGGTTTGGCTCCTTCCACTATTTTCTTCCTCTTCTGCAAGTCCTATTGAGGTGGTGGCATTCCCTATGGATTTGGTGACATGTTGTGGGGAAGAGGTTCAAAGTTGTCTTTGGAGGCTAATCTTATCTTTGGTCACTTAGATGTGAGGAAGGTTCGGATGTGGCTCTTGTATTTGGTGGTTTCTTCCTATCCTGCTCCTTTTTAGCTTGGTTTCTCTTCTATTGAGGTGGAGAGGAGATTTTCTATTGGAGTGGAGCTCTTCTATTTTGTGGTTGGATTCCAGGTTCTTGGGTGGTTCACTTTTGGTTATTATTTCTTTTTGGTTCTTCCTCTGTTTTCCCTTTTGTGGTGGAGACTTCTTGTATGGCTAAGGAGCATTTTTTTGCTGGTGAGGTGGGGTCCTATTGTTTGGGGGCCTCTATTGTTCTCTTATTCATTTTTATAGGAGCCAGTTTTAAAACCCTTGGTGTTACTTTGGGGAGCCCGCTTTTTCCCCTTGTCGCTATCCTTCATCTTGGCTCTTGTCTTTTGGGAGGTGCAAGTTTTTTTTATTTCTTGGAAGGTTATGGGAGCCTTTTCAAAACCCATTGTTCTAGTGTATTTTTTATGTAATATCTTTGTGTTACTATAAATCAAGGTTATGAGAGCGTTTTCAAAGCCTATGTTTCGGGTTATGGGAGCCTTCGAAAACCCTTTGCTAATGTGTATCTAAGATCTCTTATTTGTAGGCTTAGGCCATTTCGGTGTCTCAGCCAAATCTTTGATGCCTAGTTTATGATGTGTGGCTATTAATTTACTATTGGTAGTCTTTGATACATATTTTAGTAGCATTTTTCTCTTTATTTTTTTATTCCCACTAAATCTAGAGGGTTTTAGGTCCCTTCAAAACTTATTGTATGGGATTTCGAGTCCCTTGAAAACTTGTTTGACCCCTAATCAAAAAATAAAAAAATAAAAAATAAAAATGTATTGTTATGTTTATAAATATTGAATAGAATAATCACTCTAAAAGTAAGCCAAAACTAGAAAAAATTAAATGGGATGCATGGTCCAACGGTTACTAACATTGCATGTAATTTGAAGGGGGTAGTGTAGCGTCCTAAAATTGCGACACTTGCAATTTCGATTGCATTTCGGTCTTCACGATGGCGACGCAACACGCAACCTGAATGGAGACCCCAAAACTTGCTCACGACACTGAAAACTGCATTTTTCATGCACCCTGGCCTGAACCTCCTTGCACCCTGCTGCCCCGGGAGGTGGGACCAGAGCGCCCAGCGCCCTGGTCCTCCAGGACCAGGGCGCCCAGCGCCCTGGTCCCTGGGTCCTATTTTGGGCCCCGTTTCCTAAGTGGTATCGGGTCTTTTCATTTGCAATTTGGAAAATTACATTCCCTGGTCGGCCTAAGGTCGGGAAAATCAGTCTATCAGCCCTAATTGACAAGTATATAAATGACATTTTCCTCTTTCATTCGATATGATGGAAAAGGCGTGGAAACTATACTCAAGCATTCAGGCATTCAAGCATTCTTTCAAGCAATTGATCATTTCAAGTCTCCATTCAAGGCTAAGTGTTGCATTCAAGACAAGGATTCAACCATTGAAGAGGAGATCATATACTACATGCTACAACATACAACATACAACATCTAAACCTTCGCACATAAGGATACAAACATCCTTAGAACAAGGTATTAGTACTTGTTTTACAGTCATTTACATTTACAGCTCTTGCTCATTTCTTGGTTAATTCCAAAACCGGGGTTTGACCTAAAGGCAAACCCCTAATCCCTAAACCCCCCAATCGTCTTCGCTTTTCTGTGTGTAGGTTGCAGGTACGCGGCTGAAATTGAAGATCTGGAATCCTTGTGCAGAGACGAACAGATCCCCCTTCGTTTCGCGGATTTTTCGGAGGACCGTGGCGCCGGGCGCCATCGTCCCGACAACTTTTGCTCAAATTTGCAGGACAGCGCCGTATCGACATTTTACTGCTAATTCCAGGTCCGCAGCTTCATCCTATAAACCGAACTCAATTTATAAGCGAATCTTTATGACTTTCTATGCATGCTTAGCTTAATTTCCTTAACAACATTCTTTACAAAAGAGGGTAGCCTTGCTTTCCTAACCCTTGAAATTCATTTAGCATCCAATCTTACATCGTGTGGGATTGAATCTTATGAGTTTCAACCCCTCTTTTGAATGTAAAGTCTTCCCCCTAAGTGAAAACCCATCGAATCCTAGCGAACCTCCCTTCTCTCTCCTCGGAGTTAGAAGAGGGGAGACCAACTAGGGTTCGACCGTGATTTTTCGCTTTACATTTTGGTGAACCCGACGTGAACATCCTTTCTGATTTTTCATGCTTAGATCTGAAAAAATTGATTACATTTCCATGTTTGATCTTTTGCAAAGTTTTAGAGGTGATTGCATTAAAACCCTAAAATTTCTTTTAGTAATTAAACTTGCGAAATGTCTAAATGTTAATGCTTGTTTCAGATCTTTCCTTCTATTACAAATTATCAATTCATATTTGTGCTTTAATTCTGAAAATTAAGTGGTTAAAAGTCAAAACCCTAATTTTTGAAATCCTCTTGATTCAACCTTTGTCTGACAATTTGACCGATCAAAACATCTCCAAATCAGCTGTAACTTTGGATTCCGTAATAAAATCACAATATCTTTCATCCCTGAAAATTTGGAAAAAAGTTGCGAGGACCGTGTTGCACTCCGAGCGCCATCGTCCCCGACATTTTTTCCAAAATTTCGGGAGCGCGATCTTGCTGTATTTTCCTGCTAAAATCCAGAATTTTGGCTGATTTTATCAATTATAACACTTTCAAAATTACAGTCAAAGTTGGTCTTGTGATTGCTTGGTCTAAGGCTCCTAATCATTCAAAAATTATCGAAACTGAAATTTTGTGTCAAAATTGTGTTCTTACTGTCTTAGATCTGAAAATTGTATTTGCATTCATTCGAAATTTCAGTGCTTTATTCAAATATTTGCATTTTGTGACTTTTGAAATTAAGTGCCTAATTACAATAACTTTGATTTCCGCTTTCAAAATTGAATTTTGCGTGAAATTGAGTCAATTTTCAAATTTCAAAATTTGCATTGCTCTTGACATTCCCTCTAAAATCATAAAATTCAAAATTTCAGTTTCCCTCTCTTTTTCAAAATTCAAATTTTGCATTTTTCGACAATCTTGATAGGGTTCAATTTTGAATTTGCAACTTTAATTTGGCCTATCTACAGATCGTAAAATCCCTCAATTTTTTCAGATTAGCTCTAAAATCATCATACCTTTCATCCCTGCAAATTTCGAAAAAAGTTGCAAGGACCGTGTTGCACTCCGAGCGCCACGGTCCCGAACATTTTTTCTGAAATTTTGGGAGACTGTTGTGATTGCATTTAACAGCTTAAATCTGGAAGATTGGCTGGTTTTACTGAAAATTGCTACCTCTAAAATCAAAATCTTCTCTCTCTCTCTAGTGCATGAGTTTTACAACAATAAGCCCTACTTACACTATTCCCGTTAGACGAAGCCGTAGAATTAAGTCTTTCCGAGGTTTAACTACCGAGGAGATGGAACCTAATTTGAGTAGCCTTTTTAACGAGGACATGGGTAATTCCTCTAATCCTCCTAATGATGAAGAAGCTCCCCATGAAGTTTCTGTTGAACAACTTTCCAAATTGGATAACCAATTTGACGATTTTCACCAATGGATGTCTCATGAGTATCCCGATAGTCAAGCTCTTCCTTTAATTGAGGGTCTAAAACGTATGCTTCAAAGTGATAAGAATGGAATTGATGTTTTGCGTGGTATTTCACACATTGTGAATTCGAACGTGATGCCTATGAAGAGTTGTGCTGAATCTTTAGGTTATACACAACCTCCTACACAAGTCAATCATTCTATTCCTTTGACCACTTCTATTGCTAGTATACCTACCTTTACATCGAACATCATGGCTACCTCTATACAAGACATTCCTCCTGTGATTACCAGTCATGGGGGAAATCCTCCTTCTTCAATTAACTCTATCCCTTCATTCAATCCGACTTCTTCATTCATTCCTTCAATGAGTGTTCCTATTACATCTTCACAAATGAACATGACACAAGGGGGCAATTCATTTAACCATTCCATTCCTCCTTGTAGTGTTCCTCCTATCCAATCATCCCCTATGGTTGACTATCATAGGGTCCCACCACCTTACTCTTTACCATCTTTCAATAACATCACACCTCCATCTCAATCTAACACACCTAATATGAACTCTTCGACTGAAGCTACCATTAATAATCTTGCACAAACTGTCTCTTCTTTACAGCAACAAATTGCCTCTATGAATCAATCTAAGTTTAGTGTGCCCACATTTGATGTTGCGAGCCCACTTTCTCTTGAAATTGTTCGAGCTATTCCTCCTAAGCATGTTGAAATCCCGCATTTGGAACTTTATAATGGTAAAGGAGATCCTCTAACACATGTTAAGACTTTTCAAACAATTTGTACTGATTTTGCTTATGACCAAAGGTTGCTTGCAAAACTATTCACCAGAACATTAAGAGACAAAGCCCTACAATGGTATTGCTCGTTGCCTTCTTATTCTATTACTTCTTTCGAACAACTTGCAAATGCTTTCATTCAACAATTTCAAAACAATATAAGTCCTAAAGTTACTTTGATTGATTTAATGCATTGTAAACAAGGTGTTAAAGAAAAAGTGACTGATTTCATTGGTAGATATAAGCATTTGTATGCTCAAGTTTCTTTTCCAGTGCCTAATAATGATATTCAAAGAATATTTATTTCTAATTTGCAAAAAGATATTCGAGACAAACTTCTGTTTTCTGAGTTTACTTCTTTCCAATAGTTGTGCACCACTCTTCACAATTATCAACTGACTGTGAGTCAAATGGAAGAATCACATCCTATGGCTCCGAGTGATAAGGGTGATAGCAGTCAACAACCATTTGGGAAGTTTAAACCAAACAGAGATTCCATCAAATTCAATGAAAACATCATCAACAACAATGTGAATGCAGCATCAGGTGTGCCTCCTATTTCTAAATTTTTCAAGAAAGAAAGAAAGTATACTCCTTTGAATGAATCATTGCATAGTATTATGAATAAGTTATTGGAACAAAATGTGCTTACTCTTCCTCCTATAAGACAAATTGATCCTGCAAAGATTACTTCACCTTATTTTGATCATAAAGCTTTTTGTCACTTTCATCGTCAGCCTGGGCATGATACTGAAAAATGTTTTTCTTTAAAGGGTAAAATTCAAGATTTGATTGATAATAATACTATTTCTGTTTCTGGAGTGAGTGATAAAGGCAACACATCTGTAGCTCCTCCTAACCAAAATCTTCATATTTTTACTGATCCATTACCTTCTCATACTTCTCATACCTCTAATGCAATTGAGGCTAATGATTCCTCTCTCTCATCTGATGGTCTTGTGTCTATGACTCTGAATGTGATTAACTTTTTAGAGCAGCAAGAAAACCCTAAAGAACCTTCCATCACATTTGATTCTAGCGAACCCATTAGGGCACCTGATGGTCCTTTATACATAGTTGCAAAAGTCAAGAATATGCCTTGCCGTGGAGTGCTTATTGATCCTTCGTGCATGGTTAATGTTATTACTGAAGAATTTCTTTTTACTTTGCAATTGAATCAAGTGATCTATGACAAAACAGATGTGATTGTGAAATTATTTGATGCATTTTCTTCTCCTGCAATTGGTTCTATTACATTGCCTATTGAGGTCCATAACAAATCTCTTGATGTGAACTTTGCTATTATTCCATCTTCCGAACAATTTCGTGTGAAGCTTGGCTATCCTTGGCTATCTTCCATGAAAGCTATTGCTTCTCCTATTCATAAGTGTTTAAAATTTCCCCATAATGGTGAAGTTGTTACTGTCAATCATAGTCTCTTTAAACCAGCTGAAAGAACCTCTAGTGTTCCTCTTGATTACTTTTGGCCTAAACAATTCCAAACTCTTCCTCCGCGAAGTGATCATCTTTTTAAATCTTATCAAAAGTGGAAAACAGATATGATCCTATCTCTAAGTGAACCTAGAACACCTAAACTTGACATTCCTATCATTCTTGAGAAAGAAGTTCTTCCTTTGAAAGACAAAACTAATGTCTTTCCCCAAGAAGATTCCCAACCCGTCCCTATGGATGCGACTATGTCTATGCCTAATAAATCTTCTAAAAATAGACCTATACCTCCTCGTCATGATGGACTTGGTCTTCTTCCTAAACCAAAAACTCCTCCTTTATATGGAGCAGTTCCTCCTCCTGCCTTCTATAGAGAGAAGAGACCTTCTTCTTCTCCTATTATCCAGCCTAAGAGACCACAACCTAAACACCCAAGTGATAGGGATGAGAACATTCCTCCTCCTGTATCTTCTACACTTCCTACTAAGACTAGATGTAATCGTTCTGCACGGGAACGTCGACGAAAGCATCGTCTTAGGACTCAAGCAGCTGCTTCTCAAACTTTGCAATCTCCAAAAACACCTTCAACAAGCATTATTCCATTTTCTCCTCAGCCGGACATTGAGCCTAAATCTCCTAAACATAAGATGCATGATGGTCTTGATCCTGTGCGAGTTAAAGATCCTTTTTTTATAAATCTTGATGATGATATAGATGAAAATGTTACTCCTCTTGCTTCTGATAGTGAATATGAACTTGTTGATGTTGATAACCATTTATCTAATGAATTTTCTAAAGCACTTATCATAGCTCCTAGACAAGAACAATGTGGCTTGGAACATGAACATAGCCCTTGTTTGGATCTTGTGATAGCTCCATCTGCTGTGTTGGATGTTCCTCCTCTAGCGTGTTCCCTGCCTTCCCGAAACATTGATCAGCAAGATCGGGGGGTAGATGACATGCTAGACTAGATACATTAGCATAGCAGATTCTCTCCCCCTCCCTTTTGTTAATTCTTCTATATGTTATTCTCATTCTTCTATTTGTCGTCCTTAGTGTTGTCTACTTGAGGACGATGCAAAGCATTGAGATCTCTCGATCTCTCTCATGTTGACTCAAAAGACACATGTGTTCCCTTCTTCTAGGTGACCTTCCTTGATTGGGGAATGAAGAACAATTATGCATACATACATATGATATATATACATGACTTATCATACAGCATACTGACCCCGAGGAAAGCGAAGTCACCTCGTGCTTTGTGTTTTGTGTCTATTATCCTTGGGTTTATCTCACACTTGGGGGCTAAATCTTTGCGATAACGTGCTCCTTTTCCTTTCTCATTTCTTATGTGTATCACTACGTTAAAACAATCACCCCCGTTGAGGCGTGTGCGATCGCTTTAACGTAGGGGGGCATACACCCTGTCTATCCTTTCAAAGATACTTGAAAACTTCTTGGCAAACTTAGCTTTGTCTTGAAGATTTTTGGTATTTCTTTTGCATGACTCATAGTGAGGGAACCTTACTACTGACAGTCATGGTTCTTCCTCGTGATCTTCCCTTTTACTTTGTCAATCGAAGTTGTAAGATCCTTAGTCCACTGGGGGCTTGGTGTATCTTGCCTCCTTGACGTGGTGAAAGTCTTTCAACGTTGTTTCCTTGTACTTTACCGGAAGTATGAGCATACATACTCCCGCTAAAGTGGGGGCTAAATGTAGCGTCCTAAAATTGCGACACTTGCAATTTCGACTGCATTTCGGTCTTCACGATGGCGACGCAACACACAACCTGAATGGAGACCCCAAAACTTGCTCACGACACTGAAAACTGCATTTTTCATGCACCCTGGCCTGAACCTCCTTGCACCCTGCTGCCCCGAGAGGTGGGACCAGAGCGCCCAGCGCCCTGGTCCTCCAGGACCATGGCGCCCAGTGCCCTGGTCCCTGGGTCCTATTTTGGGCCCAGTTTCCTAAGTGGTATCGGGTCTTTTCGTTTGCAATTTGGAAAATTACATTCCCTGGTCGGCCTAAGGTCGGGAAAATCAGTCTATCAGCCCTAATTGACAAGTATATAAATGACATTTTCCTCTTTCATTCGATATGATGGAAAAGGCGTGGAAACTATACTCAAGCATTCAGGCATTCAAGCATTCTTTCAAGCAATTGATCATTTCAAGTCTCCATTCAAGGCTAAGTGCTGCATTCAAGACAAGGATTCAACCATTGAAGAGGAGATCATATACTACATGCTACAACATACAACATACAACATCTAAACCTTCACACATAAGGATACAAACATCCTTAGAACAAGGTATTAGTACTTGTTTTACAGTCATTTACATTTACAGCTCTTGCTCATTTCTTGGTTAATTCCAAAACCGGGGTTTGACCTAAAGGCAAACCCCTAATCCCTAACCCCCCAATCGTCTTCGCTTTTCTGTGTGTAGGTTGCAGGTACGCGGCTGAAATTGAAGATCTGGAATCCTTGTGCAGAGACGAACAGATCCCCCTTCGTTTCGTGGATTTTTCGGAGGACCGTGGCGCCGGGCGCCATCGTCCTGACAACTTTTGCTCAAATTTGTAGGACAGTGCCGTATCGACATTTTACTGCTAATTCCAGGTCCGCAGCTTCATCCTATAACCCGAACTCAGTTTATAAGCGAATCTTTATGACTTTCTATGCATGCTTAGCTTAATTTCCTTAACAACATTCTTTACAAAAGAGGGTAGCCTTGCTTTCCTAACCCTTGAAATTCATTTAGCATCCAATCTTACATCGTGTGGGATTGAATCTTATGAGTTTCAACCCCTCTTTTGAATGTAAAGTCTTCCCCCTAAGTGAAAACCCATCGAATCCTAGCGAACCTCCCTTCTCTCTCCTTGGAGTTAGAAGAGGGGAGACCAACTAGGGTTCGACTGCGATTTTCCGCTTTACAGGTAGTTTGAAAAGGCTTGGAGAAGTCATGTCTCTAATTCTAAGATTCCTTAGATCTAATAGAAACTAAAAAGAGAGAAAATTTAGAGACTCTAATTTTCCATAGAAAGGATAGTCTTAATTGAGGAGTTCTAGGTGAGAAATAAGAAAATCAAGAAAAATACCTTGGTAAGGAATGCATGACACAAAATGAGCTCATTTAGACTCAACAATGGTCACTAAAATAGTATACAATAATCAATTCGAAATGTCATGAGAAGAATAGAGGTTCCAATGGTGATTTAGTTAATAATTATAAGAAGATAAAGTGTAAGCCACAATTATTCCTTATGGGGTGGAAGCCACAAGCCACAATAGTAGAGGGGTGAGATGAAAAATAAAGAAATCATACAACCACTTTGAGGGAGAAAATAATAGATCTCAAAGGAGACTTGCATGGGATTTTCTCATGTTGCATATCTATGACATTCTCACACTCACATTACTTATGCAAATCCACCAAGCCTAGAGAGCCTAGTGAGGTACATGCCCCTTGATAAAGATTTTCATGTACCATTATATATACCTCCTCCCCTTGAAGCCTAATGGGAGAATTTTCATAATTAAAATTATAATGTGCACGAGTTGTAATATGAGTGCATTATATAAAATACCGAAACAAAATCTTGAACTTCAACATAATGCATATGCATTATGCCTTGATAAATATTTATCCATAATGAATACACCTTAAGGTTCGCTTGAACTTTTCAAAGTGTGAACATGTTATAGTGTGATTCTAAAGTATTTTTTCTTCAATATGAAATTCTTAAGAAAATAAAATAAAATTAACAACTCCCAAGAGTTCATTTTATAGGCATTTAGAGTAAAAAAAAATGATTCTTCCCAAGAACCAAGATTACTTAAGTTTGGGTTCAATATTTGACTAGATCATTTCAACTCAAGTCATTCTCTTGGTACAATGTATTTTTAAGGGATTGTCCAAGATTAACTTACAAGTTCACCTTAATTTATCATGCCTTTCAAGTGAAAATCTTATTCTCAATTAGAAATATAGAATATGTACTCTTTTCATAAATATATCTATTGAGCACCATTTACCTTTGTTTATAGAGGTTTAGACCTACAAGCACAACAACCTAGCAATGGCACAAATCTCGTGAGCACACTTGTCTAGTGAGGACCTTTGAAACTAGTAGGTTTAAACCTCTTCAACTAAGAGCCAACCTCTTCAACTAAGAGCCAAGGACTAAGACGTATCCATTATGCTAAATCCACACAGGATATGATCCCAACCTAATCCCTTATGATGTTGAAGCCTTGCACTCAACAAGATTTGATCCTTGGTGGGGTCAATTGAAGCCATTCAACTTCACCGTCAAACCAAAAGCCCATTTACTTACCATTTATCTATGTATGTAAAGTTAGTTATTATTTTCAATATTGTTTTTCAATTCATGTCTATTAACTATTAACCATTTGACCATTGAAACAAATAAGATTTAAATAAAATACTATAAAAATATCTTAAATACCTTCTACACAAATGATACAAGATTACACTTGCTAGTAACCACTTCTACTCAAATGATCAAACACGATGCTTGAGGATCTAAATACCTTGAGAATCCTCTACTTGCTAATAATAAAGACTATGCTTTGGCTACTGAATTTATATATGCCATTCCCAACCATTAAGACTTGATTTTGCTTCCTAAACATTGGTGATTAAAAAGTCCACTACGCATCACTCCCAAATATTACATAATTTAACTATTGGTAAGCTGCCAGATTGCCTAGATTCTCTGTTCTCTGCACTTAGCTGTCGCCCGAAGCCCGCTTCTCATTATTAATGGAACTTTAGCACACCATTCCATGCTGCTATATCCTCTCCTCCACAATCGCCATATTTTGTTTGAATTCAATACGAAAATTAGGGTTTATAATTCTTATTTTTTCCCTTGGTTCACTCAATATTCCGACCGTTTTATCTGACAATCTAATTAATAGAGGTTGTCTATATTATATCTTTTCGTTTTTCTTATATTCTGGTGATAGAGTGATCCGAAAAGATGATTAAAAACTATTAAACAATTTAATCCAGAAATCTAGAAATAAATCTAATCAGAAGTAGTTTCAATCGCCATTTTATCATACGTTTCGCTGGCATCCACATGCAGCTTCAACAACTTTTTGTAACCAATAATATCATCTTCTCTCGTAAATGCAATAATTAGTTTTGACCGGCTATGCATACAACAGGATGAAATTATGTGACACGTAAAATGTATTCTCCATTTCAATTTTATTTGCATGCACTCTCGGATTTGCTAATTTGTCATAGGTTACGTGTATTTCTTCCAGAACAAAACACTGATTAAACTTTGAAACGTTATTTGGCTCTGTTTCCATCGAATAATGGATTGACTTCCCACTGTAATTTTGGAAAGATTTGTAGCTATGGAATGTGGATAAGAACCTAGTTCACAGATCTAAACTTCACTAGTTTTCATGACAAGAATGTTGTCAACTCAAGATGTTTAATATCAAGATGTTTAATATCTGATTTTGAAAGGAGTTGTGTATGTAGATACTATTTAGTAGCTTGTTAAATAAAAGATATTATTTTGGTCAAATTTTCATCATTGAGTCAACAATAGAGAATAATGATCAAATATGGTAATAAAGTATGCAATAATGTCTAAAAATGTAAACTTATAAATTTATAATGCATTCTTATGTGATGATGCAATACAAATAAGAGCTCCTAGAAATTTTTCCATGAAAAAAAATGGGAGAGTTTTTCCTTAATTACAACATTGTAATGTACAAGTTGATAAATTATGTACTCAAGTTAGTGTGTAATATTAGTTGAGGCAATTCAACAAAGGCCAAATTTATAATTTAAATTGTAAGTTTGGAGCGCATATCCTCATTTTGCGGAACTAAGCTAGACCAGTTCCACAACTTATAGATTTGACCCAAGTTGATGAATGGATGAACCAAGCATAAAACTAGTCCGTAGCCATGTGAAAATGCAATTATGATAGGTTAATGTTATGTTTCAACTTTGTGTTACAATATGCCACCTATAAATGATTCATTGCACTAAGGATAACCTTATTAAAATGGGCGTAAAACAAATGGGGAAATATTGACTATGCATTTTCACCATTAAATTTTGCCCACTTCGAATTAGATTTCAAATACTAGTAAAATTTACGTTAAAGTGAAAAAGTTAGTCAACATCAAAGTAAAATAACTCACACACTAAAAAAATTATATGGATAATGATATCAATTAGACAACACCCTTAATTTATATGCTAAAGTAGGAGATTCTTTGCATGGATAGAAACAAATTAACAAGTTTTTGACAAACGTAAAGAGGAAATTGAGTTCATTCTATATTCTCACCATTCCAAATTTCTCATAACTATTTATTGTATACTATGATTCTTAGAGAGAGAATTAGAGATATCTTACTACAACCACCAAGTTATTCAACAAGAAAAAGTTGATATAAAAAAAAAAAAATTGACCAAACGAAAGAGAATAAACATTGTATATTACTTAAAATTTCTGTAAATAAAATAGTAAAGTAGTTTGGGGTGACGTCATATCTTATGTCAAGCTATGTGAATTTATTAGATGCCATTTAGTCATGCCAAGAAGACCATATATAAAAGTGTAATGAGGATGTCATTAAACCTTTGACAACCGTAATCTACAAAATATCAAAGTTTTAAGGATTGGTTAACTTAAATTCTATCCCAAAGTCTAAAAAGAGGGAAACTACCTAAATTTTAAAAAAAAGAAAAGAGAAAAAAGTAGAGAAAAACATATAGACTAAAAAATAAACCAAAAGAGCAACCAAAGAAGTACAAAAAAATAAAACGGGGGTGAATGTATGTCAAGAGTAATAGCTAGAGATTTGGGTAGTTTGGGAAAGATATGAGTGGAGATAATGATGGTAGAAGAATAGGTAGGCTGATAAGAAGATGAAGATAAAATAATTGGAAGGGAGAATGGGCATGGAAAATACTTTCTAAAAATTGAATGATATCTATCCTCTCAAGATGAATAGTAAAAAGGTTTATCAATTGATTGATAAGATGAGATGTTGAATAATAGGTAATATCATTAGGTAGCTTTCCATGGAAGAAATATAGATGGTAATCATTTGATAGATAAGAAATTTAGCCTCAACTAATGTAGTCTAATGATGAGAGTGATTTTATTTGGGAGGTCAATAGATTGGGATAACTATTGAGTTAAATGGTAAATAAGGAATAGATGAGTTGAATAAGAAAGATAAGGTAGGGAGAGATATGGTTGGGTCTAGGAAACAACTCCTATATGAGACAATAAAAGATGAAGGTACACTTGACTAGTCAAGGCTCACATTTTTTAATAAAAAAATAGTAGCAATATTGAACATCTTATGGGAGACTTGACTAGAAAATAATAATAGTACCATTTCTTTGTAAAAATAAAGTTCAATTTATAGTACACAACAGAATGATGTTGGCACCATCAACATAAATAAAGTTACATTTTATAGTAATAACTAGGCTTAAAAAAATTATAAAAGCATAAGGTTGTTTCTCATATTAATATATTCTAGATGTAGATAACAAGAAAGAAAACAAGTAATAATTGATGCATTTTCTATGAAATATAATTAAAAACAAAAAGAATAGGGGTATTATTAGTTCCTTTTTTAATAAAAATCCTATAGTCTATGTTTAACTTTTAGCTAAAATGATTTTAAAAAACTTATTTTACTTTCTTCTTAATGGTTACATAAGTAGAAAATCTGATTTTCATAAAATAAGTACACCAAATTACTACTATATTAATTAACTTGAGCACTCAAATTTGTATTAGAAAGTACATTTTTTTTGTTAATAATAATAATGTCAAAGTCTTGGAGGGCATGCCACCAAGTTTCTATGTACATTGATACTTCTAGAGTACTCTCACGGGTTTTAGATTGATGTGCGGTACAATAGAGATTTGTTAATGCCATTCAATTCATGGCGAGCCAACATCTTGATCAAAATAAATTCATTTGAAGGACACAATTTACATCATATTTTAGGGTTTTTCTTTAATAAATGTTATATTTCAATTTCCAAAGTCATTCCTTGGGCTATGATTATTTGGGTGGGCATGAGTTGCCCTGGTTAATTTTTTTTCCTTAAAATGTCTTAGTTAGAATGATAAAAACAGAAAAAAATTGTATCATTTAGATTAAATTTCAACATGGTAATGCAACAAAGATTATTTAAATCATTATATTATATTTTTTATGGATATAATCTTCTTTTTAAAGTTGATCTTGCACAATTTTAAAAACTAACTTAATTGGAACTCCTAATTTTAATTTAATTTTAATTTTTGATAAATTAAATTAATAATTTATTTTTAATTTTATTTATTTTCATTTAATTAATTTTTATACATTACGTATAAGAATATATATTTTATAGTATTTTTAGTATATAAATTTTACATTAAATTATTTTTATATATAATTTTGAAAAAAAATTGCTTTCCATTGTACTAGAATACACACATAAAAAGTTTGATACTTATTTGCAGAACAAAATAATAATATCTAAATTTTGATTTAAACAAACAAAAAAAAATATTAGAACATAGAATTTATTTTTTAAGTTTAATCTTACTTCTGTTTTTTATATAAAAGTTAAAAATCTAACTTTAAATTTTTAATATAATATAATTTTTAAAATATTTTATTTAAAATACAATTTGAATTCTTAAAAATTTATTTATTGAAATTAATTTAATTATATTTTATTCTTTAATAATAATATTTAATTTATTCCCTACTCCAATCCATCTCTATCTTTTATCTTTTCATATTTATTCTCTTCCCCTGTCCATCTCTATAATTTTTTATATTCTAAAACTACTTTGATTCCATTTCTTGAGACAATCTTGTTCAATTTACAATTCTCTACATTTAATATTCTGAAACTGCTTTGATTACATCAAAAGATCCTGGAGGGAACGCAAGGCGACTTCCTCCAGCATTTACCATGGAGTTTAAGCATCTCCATTGCCTTGCTCTTAGTCTTGGCCGTGCAGTCGACTTGCAAGACCATGCACATCTTTGCAACAGCCCCAACTTCCAACATCTCATTCAAAACATGTTCTGAGGGAGAAAATTGGCAAAGGGACCAAAGGATTCGAACGGCTTTCTCACTAGCCAATTCCGACACTCTCATTATTTTCTTAGAGACCACAGGTATACCCATGGCGTGGTCAGCCATGGCACCCCTACCTTCTGCACATCCACACAGCACATCGAGAAGACATAGCATTCTCTCGCACCTGTTCTTTTTCTCCGCACTCTGGTCAGGAAGCAACTCGATCAAGGTAGAGACAGCGCCCGCCTCGATGGCTTTGATTCTGCTACTCCTGCTACTCAAGGTCATGGCAGTTAAAATCCTAAGGGCGGCAACGGTAGCCTGCTCACACACCTCCTCAGTCAAAACCTCCAGCAACCCTTCAATTAAATCATCGTTGGCGTTCAAAACAAACCGTTCCAAGCATTTCCTGGACACCGTCTGTGAAAGCAGAGCGGCATGAAATCGGGCATTGGAAGTACCCCTCTTGAGAATGGAGGCCATGGAAGCCATGCACTTCGCACTGCCGAGCAACTCAACCGTCTCATCTGGCAACGGAATCAGAGAATGGAGAATCCCAAGGCCTTCCTCGCAAGCCACAGCAACATCGTAGCCGCAACCAGTTTCATCCGCTTCTGCAGATTGGGTTTCCAGGAGAGAGATCAAGGCAGCCGGTGCTTCAGACAAAGCGATGCACCGTCTATTGGCCTCACTTTCCTTGGCCAGAGATCTCAGCTCTTTCAATGCCTTGACTGGAAATGTAGGCACCGGGCAAGCCCCTTATGTCACGGAGCAATTCGTTGAGGTGATTGACATCCAGGGGCGGATCGGGTGTGGCGGTGAATGGGACGCCCGCAGAGGAGTTGGCGGCGGACCAGTGTTGAATGAGGCGACGCAGGATATGGTTGGGTGTGAGGTCTCGATTATCAAGGACTCGCATTGTTGCGGGGCAGGTGTTGTTCCCCATTGTAAATAACCACTTCTCTATGCTCTCCCTGTCGTAGGTAACGCCCGTGCACACAGTTACAGGATCCTGCATGATTTGCATGGATATTGAGCACACAAAGTATGAAGGGGCTTCTACCTCCCCAATCTCATCCATTCTCCTCCTACCTCTACTGTAACTAACGTCCAGAAGTCTCTCGATGCTGAATACAATTATTGGGTTTGGGGATGTATTGGTACGTCCTATATAGATATATCTCTAGAATTCTATACAAGCAATCTATTTGGATTTGGGGATATAGGTATCTATATATATCTCCAGAATTCTATGCAAGCAAACAATGGCAAATGGGAATACGTGCAGGGTTTTCTTGATGTTAGAAGGGAATGTGGAGAAGCTAGGCTGTTTCGTAGTGGAGGATTTAACGCGTACGCGCTTGCTGTTTATAAACGCAATCTTGCGAGTGTTTTCAATGATTTTGATAATTTAGGGAAGGTCAAAGCTAACGTCGGTGGTGACAGTTGTGAACTATTCAACGGCCATTATCTTTTAAGACAACCCTTTGTACACATTCGCATTCTTTGTTAATATCGTCGAAAACAAATACCCAAAAATCTTTGATTATATTCTCGAAATGAATGCAACTTTTATATTTTATTATTACTATTTTAATTACAAGCTAAGCGAGGTTCGAACTCGGGAGTGCCAATTTTTTTGTTTTGCACATGATGTTATTATAATCAAGTCGTTGGTGCCTTGCTAATGTCGACCCAAATGCACTTTTTACGAGACTTAATATTAATAATTGAAATTATAAAATATATTGAGTGGTTTTATTTTAATTAAATTTGTATTTAGTATGTAGAATACATGCTATTATTGTTTCAAAATAGGTGAGAATGTGATCTAAATACATATATTTTATTCTTCAAAAATATGTAATAATTAGATTAAGTTTTGGATTGTAATTATTAGAAGTTGATTTATGATATCGAAGAATAAAGTATTATAAATTAATTCATATTTATTATTTGTGATCTAAAGTAAATCTATTTAGACCTAAATTTAAGGAAGTCAAGTTATAATGGCTAACCAATCTTGTGGTAAGGGTACAAGCAATCATTAAATAATATCTTAAAGAATTGAATTTCCTTTAGATCTCTAAATGTACTATAAGGGGTTTCTTTAGCGACTATCATATCAAATTTCAATTTATAGAAATCATCAAATCACCACAATGTCCTCATTTACTATTATGAAACTTCTTATCAACTAGGATCTTCAAGTTATGACCTTTCGATATAAAATGATATATACCATGCAAGATTTGGTAGAAGATGTAGCCACCTAGGTTCTAAGAGATTCATTGAAATCAAAAGAGAGATCAAATATGGGAGAATAATGTTATTTTCTTAAAGGATGTAAAAGATGCAATGATGTACAGTTGAGAATATAAGTTAAGATGCATAACTATTGAACACACCTTGGGATTAAGAGAGGGATTGAATCGGTCTGGATCTTAAAAACACTTTACTTAAACATTTAATCTCCAAAGAATATTCAACTTATATTTAAATTTATCATCTACAATGAAAAATGAAATCAAAAAACACAATGCACAAGAAAACACAAAATTTATGTGGAAATCTATAACAAGGAAAAACCACAATGAGAGTCAACTCACAATATATATGAAATCATTAAAAATTTGTTTTAGGAAATTAAAGTAAACGCAATGTACTGCTACCTAGAATACTTGCATGTTTAGATGCACTATCCTAGGATAAGATACGAAAGGACTTGTAGATTGAAGCTCACTGCTCTAGGGCAAGATATAAAGGGCTTTCATGTTGAGGATCGCTTCTCTAGGGCAAGATACATAAACAACAAATCTATGAATTAACAAAATAAAGAATTTCTCCAACTATGAAGCTATCCTTGAACTTTTGTTACAAACAACAAACTCCTACAACAATCACCACCACATTCACTATCTTCACATCACAACACCCTACAAATGATATAATCATGAAAGTGCAAATGAAATACTTCGCACATAAATTTATCTTTACCACTATTCAGTTTACCTTCGAAGACACCATCGCATTGATTTGATCTTCTAAATAAACCATCTTATTCATTATAAATATCAATTAGGTCGGCTAGAACAAGGGACAAACATAGGTCCTATCAAGCTGGACACCAAACATAATTGTGGTGAATGTGGTGCATTCCAAGAGATAGAGAGGACCTAAATACATCATATTCTACTTCTCTAAGAAGCTTCAAACCATATACATGCTGACACACATCATCCAAGGTTGGGAACAAGGTAATGTGTAGATAAGCAATGTACCACACAACTAGTCAACCTCAAATACATTATCCAAATGAAATAACTCAATGCAAATCCCCACATGCCATAGGTAGGACCCAAAAACAACTCAACACACTCTCCAATGTTGACACATATCATTAAATCTTACACACAGGCTATAAAACAAACTTCTATCCACCAAATAACCACAATTACCTAGAAACACAACATTAGACACAATCAGGTAACAAACTGAACATACAACACCATGTAGAGAACATAAGGACATTCACAAAACATTCAAGAACACTTCTAAATACTTATTTTTCACTATCACATAAATACATGCTAACACAATTCAAACAAATACAGAATACCTCATCACCACACTACCAAGAAACACAGTATTGGACAAAACATCAATAAACTTCTTGTAAAATACTTTAAAAATTCAAATTGGAACTGAGACAATAGACGAGCATTAGAAACATGTCCTCCAAGTTATAGCACCTGCAACATCAATGGAGAAGAATGTTAAGCATTTCCCAAACCATTCAAACAATTTCTAACAGATAGATAAAATTTTAGCAAACAACCATCACAAACCACTTTAGTTGCAACACCATGAACCTAAAAAGATAGTAGTGTAGTGTCCATAGATCACACACATTAACTCTAAATCTACAAGACTAAATTCAAAACTATGGAGGAATGTTGAGCATTCTTCCAGGTAGACATTAAATACTCTTTCCTTAATGTCATAACTTATCATACTACACAACCTTCCAAAAACATCATTAGCTAGACCAATAGTGTTAAGACCAATGATATCACATCCTCAACCATCATCGTCAGTCTTTATCCAAAAGATATCTTCATTATACCATCATAGTAGCTTTGTCAGCAAAAAAACAATATCTTAGACAAGGTGTCAACATCATACACCAAATAAGGTGGACATCCACTACCCAAAGCAACTACAACCATTGACCATCAGTACTATATTTGAAATATAGCAACACAATCTCTACATATGACCTCATATCAATAATATTAGCAACAACAACATCAATGACCACACAATCAACTGCACAAGCAACATCAAGGACAACACATATTATGAAACATCAGGTTGACATCAATGACAACAAATATTGCCAACAATGACCTCCTCAAATAAAGAAAAAAGAGTGTTTACGAGAGGTGGCACATAAATACAAAGAGAATGTATAACCCAACTATCCCATGACCTAATCAAGTAAAGACATAATATTAATTATGAGAGGTCCCCAAAAAAATTAGAAGAGGGTGTTTAACTCAACTACCCATGTGATAGAGAGTTTGACACATGTAGTTGATGTATTTTGCCACATGCCCTTCAACATATGAAATTTTTTTACTAATTCATCTAATGACCTTGTCTTATTTTTTTGAGTTAAATATCTAGATTATAGTGTTTTAGAGCCTTCTAACTACTTTTTAAATCTCCTTCTTCAATTTTGGACACCTTTAGATGAGGGAACCTAGCACCTATGTTCAAAATGTTCATCTCTAAATTTCAATTCTAGGTTCCTTTCTACATCTAGCTTGTTGTGTCTATTATTATTTTTGTATATGTTGTTTATTTTTAAATTCACACATTTTTCTATAGTTGACCTAAATCACATACACACACTCCACGAAATTTTAATTCTTTTGAAAAAAGGAATATAATTCAAGTTTTTAGGTATCCTTCCAGGATGTAGCTAAGCCAACTTTTTCCCAATGTTATAATGTGTCATTGAGGTCTTTAGGTTACATTAATTTAGGAGATCTCAATTCCAAAAAATTTTAGATCCCTTTTTATCTAGCATTGTAGATTGATATAATCCTAAGGTTGGGGGTTTTCATTGTTAGAATTCATGATTGTTGAATTCTCACAAGCCCAGACAATCATCTGCAAGAATACTTGTTACACACAAAGGAGAAATTTCACAGAAAACGATATTGAAGACAATAACAAGAACTAAATTCTTGATTGAATATTGCTTATATTTCTTGATTTACAATGAAGGACATGTCATCCTTATAAAGAAATCTAATTTTAAAGATAGAGACCCTAAAAAGAAATTAATAATTAATAATGAAAAAATTATTAATATACCTAAGGGATGCATGCATATTAAATGATTATTAAATGCCTAAGAAGATTCCTAAATTTAGCTTAAGTGAAAAAAGAAAAAGGTGACTATATTAATTAATCAATATGATTAAATTAATTAAGTAAATAAAACCTTTTACTCTAACACCTCCTCTTAAGATGAATTTAGGGAGTAGCCAAAAAGCTAAGTGCATGAATGCAACTACATGCAACAAAGGAAACTACATGCAATTTTGGGTCCCGACAACAAGGCCTGATGAAGTACCTAATCACAACATGCAAATCTCTGTAAAGTGGAGAAAGGGAGAAAACCCAGTGGGAACAAAACTCCTTTCCAAAAAGAGATGAAGGAAGACCATGAAGCCCTCAAAAAATGTAGAATCTCCTGTAAATGTTCCTCCATGGGAAGAATGAGAACTAAAGTTGCACCAAAAATGTCAAAGTGTGCCAAAACCAGGTAACAATGTCGATGATGATGAATCACTCACTGCAGATGAAAAAGATCAGGCATGTAGACCAAGTATGAGAACCATCGGTTACACAAACATATTGACATGCTCAATAGACGAGACAGGTCAAAGGTCTGATATCGAATTCCTAATCTACAATACAGAAGGATTGCATCATATGTGTCATTAAAAAACTAAGGACAAAGAGGTGTGGCACTTTATGATAGTGTGTGTACAACATAGCTCAAAGAAGAAAATCCAACATGAAATGCAAGTGTGCAAAACTACAAAACATGTAGATGAGTCTACCACCAAATGATGCCCTGTAGAAATATGTGCAGATGATATGCCCTCTGGTTGGAATATAGCCAAGGGTTAAATTAAGGAAGCCAAAACTCCCCCCCTCCCCAAGGTTGCCGATTAGAGAACACTGCATACATGTTAGGTGAAATAAAACATGTTCCCAATTTTTCTTATTAAGGCAAAATTAGTTTTTTTATTAAAAAAAATGCCCCCTAAAAAAACTTTTTGAAAAAAAGAAACAAAAACATTTTTTTTTAATTTTAAAATGCATAAAATAAAATTAATTAAAAAACCAAAAAAGCGCATACAAAAAATAACTTTTTGAAAAAAGAAAAAAAAAAGAATTTGTTTTTTTATTTAAAAAATGCATGCATAAAAAAAATGATTTAAAAAATACAAAAACCACATGCAATCAAAGAAGATTTTTTTAGTTTAAAAAAACTAATTAAAAACATGCAAACATTTTATTTTAAAAAAAGGCATGAAAAGTTTTTATTTAAAAACTAATAAAAAAATATTTTTTAAAAAATAATAAAAAAAAAAAAAAAGTTTTTTAATAAAAAAAAACTAATAAAAATAAAATGCATGAAAAGTTTTTATAAAAAAAATAATAAAAAAGAAAAGATTTAAAAATAAATAAATAAAAAATTACGACCCCTAAATTTAAATTATTTTTTTTTCATTTAATAAATTCTTTTATTTTGATTTTTGAAAAAATAAAAAAATACTTGTATCATACTTGCGTCTGTACGGCTAACCAAGGAGGGGGAATTTTCTCTCTAAAGCAAACAATATCCGATCTGAGTGAATGAACGAGTGATCTTAGGGTTTTTGGACATTCTGAGTCCAATGGCAATGTCGGTTTGAGCCCAAGGTGCTCTGATTGCTGGAAATCACGAATATCTCCAAAAAAGGCAAACATGGTCTTCAGATCTGAGCTCTAATACCATGTTAGAATTCATGATTTTTGAATTCCCACAAGCCCAGATATTCATCTGCAAGAATACTTGTTACATACAAATGAGAAATTGCACAACAAATGAGAATATTGAAGACAATAACAAGAACTGAATGCTTGATTGAATATTGCTTGATTTAAAATGAAGGATATGTCATCCTTATAAAGAAATCTAATTCTAAAGATAGAGATCCTAAAAAGTAATTAATAATTAATAATTAATTAATTATTAATATACTTAAGGGATGCATGCATATTAAATGATTATTAAATACCTAAAAAGCTTCCTAAATTTAGCTTAAGTGAAAAAAGAAAAAGGTGACTTAATTAATTAATCAATATGATTAAATTAATTAAGTAAATAAAACCTTTTACTCTAACATTTACACCTCTAAGCTTGGAGTTATCTTTTTTCTTTAGTGTTTAGATAAAAGTATTTTTCCTACACTATACTTTACTACATATATGGCCATAATTTCATACCCCACTAAAGTGGGGGACTAAATGTAGTAACATAAATTGTATACCATTGATAATTTCACACTAGGTTTAGCACCTGCCTTGGTGATTTTTCTTGAACCAATTTGTATGTGCTTATCCCTAGACCACCTATACAATATGGATCATCTTAACTAGTGCCTAGCCATTTTTTAATTAAAAAGAGTTGGACAATAGTACCCTGTGCTAGTGTCCCCACAAATTGGCTCCAAAATCAAATATTTGAATGATGGTGTCGAGCCCTTAAGAATTGTACCCTATTGTCAGTCTCTCCCAAAAATTTATTCACAAAATGTTGCAAGTTACACGTAAATGCATCTCTCTTTCTCAGCTAGCAACATCTAGCACTTTGATTACAATCTAGAATACAATTCTTATGAACAATTAGATAATTCAAGTTATTTATTGTAGGATTATAAATCTATCAAGTAGAAAAATCAAAACACCAACATCAAGCATATTACATAATCTTTCGTAGTTGGGTTCATCACGTTGCATTAATGATTTGCAAGTCTACATAAACTAACATAAGATGTAAGAAATGGTCTTAAGTATGAGGTAATCATTATTATTTATTTTTTCTTATTTTCCTCTACTCTTAGTAGAGCAATCAAAAATTTATCGTCATCATTTCTATTGTGCAAGTGGGAGCATGAGCATGGGGTTTGAGTTAGGAAACGTCGTATATAGAACAATTAATTTCCCCCCCTTTTCATGTGTGTAGATTCAAATCTAAATATGAATGAATAGTAGAAGATATAGGCAGATACAAAATACATTGGTGAACAATCTCAAATTTCAAAGAACAAAAACCCATTGAACACTAGAGTTAGGTGCTAGTGTCCACCCAAATTTCTCTAGATTTTGACGATAGCTCTCTAAAGATGTCCTAATCCTATTTCTAGTAGTGGCTTTTACATTAGCCTGCTATAGGACTTTAGTAACCAATTCCCCTATCCTACCCGGTTTGTTCTTGGTTTCTATAATAGATGCATCTCTATGTGACATTTCTAGATTTGTACTTCTATTATGCATTTCTATTCTCAATTTTATGCATTTTCTCAATTTTGTTCATAATTTCCCTTTTTAGCCCAGTCCATTTGTATACATTTAATCAATCACTATAATGCATATCACAAAAGGGGAACCTAGGTGTGGATTTGAGATAGTTTGGCTCTTCCTTGTGGTATAAAGTCAAATCCATTCATAACTCTTATATTTTTAAATGAAATGTACCCTATAGTGAAAGATTGATTTTAAATTGATGCACATGTTATCCTAGTACTGGTACATTTTTACCATTTGATACATGCATACAAACATACATACACATATACATACATAGACAGATACATACATGCATATATATTAACAATATATATGTGTGTGCATATATAGAGGTATATATATTTATTCTTCTATAATTATATTAAAAAAAATTATTAACATCTTATATAAATGTAATAGCCATGCACTATTCATGTGATGATAATCTTATCACATGAATGGCCACATTGAGAAAGAATGAATGCAACATAAGAAGTTGATGTCCAACTATGTACTAAAGGTTTTATATCTTACTATAATGATATATCTATGGCTGCATTTCCATACAAATTATTAACATACCTACAACACATGAAAGTATCAAATCTATACACAAAAGACACATTTACTCTGTGCATGTGGGTTCTCAGAGTCATGATGTTTCACCATTCACCTTGATATTCTTCTCTCTCTATGATGATTCTTTCCCTCCTCATTTAGAAGGGGGAACTAGTTTCTTGTATCCAACTCAATTAACCAACAAACCAAATAGCCCATTAGCCATAACATCAATAACATAATATATACATTCATTGAATATTAATGATGGACAAAAGAAATCAAATATATTTAGTTTAATCATTATCAAACTCAAATTATCTTTCTATGAACTATGTCATCATAATTAACCTTAAATCATGGTTTTGATAATATAATTTAAATTAGATAGAAAAATATTTGACATATAATTAGTTCTCTTGATTTTTTTTGGATTCGATTGTGTAAGTATTTTTTCATCGTGACGAAAAAATACTTACACAATCGAATCTAGAAAAAAAAACAAGAGAATACAACATGGATTGTGCAAATCTCATAGCATTAATATAATTAGTTGCCCGATCATAATTAAACTAGCTCCAAAATTGAGTGTGATAATGTCAAACTAGGAATGCACATATTATATTATTGATCCCCTTAGACCTCATTTATCAAGGAATAGAATTGACACTTTTCCGCAACCAATAATCTTTAAATGACAGTCATGTCCATAATACACCTTCCTCTATCATATTCTTCATATTTTGAGAATAAACTATAATGTGGATTCATGTGCACATATTAATAGGAATGACATATAGTATGAAAGGAACCTATGTAAGCTTGAAAATGTAATATGTTGTTTGGAATCACACCTAGTAACAATATGATACAAGAGTGAAATATAAGCCTAGCATATACCAATAGATATCCAATAAGCAATATAGCCTAAAAACTCAATGCTCACAAGGAGACAGTGAAAGTATGACACATTTGAACCAAAGATGGGCTAGTCCTATAGGGGCTAGTAGCTTAGTGGTAGAGTAATATAGCAACAAATGGAAGGTCATTGGTTCAATCTTCACTAGTCCATAAAAGCGCAAAGCAGTACCAAAGACAAGCCAAGATAGGAGCTTCAAGCATTCTATTAAAGATGTTAAGGTGGGATATTGTAAATAAGCCACATCTGAACCAAATATGGAATAGTCTTATAAGGGCCAATGGGTTAGTGGTAGAGTACTCTAGTAGCAAATGAAAAGTCCTAGGTTCAAGTTCTAGCTAGTCCACAAAAAATTAAAGTGGTATTAGAACCAAGCTAGGATAGGAGGCCTAAGCATTCTATTAGAGTAGCTTAAGGTTGGGTGTTGGAAATAAGCCACATCAAAACTAAAGGTAGGTTGGTCCTATAGGAGATACTAACTTAGTGTTACATCACTCCAATAAGAAATGAAAGGTCCTAGGTTCTAGTCATAACTGATCCATGAAAGTTCAAATCTAGCACATATGTGTGAAAGTTTATAATCATCACTCACATATTTTGATGCTAAATGAATATTCTAATCCTTCAAATGAAGTGGCAACTATATGGAAAATAGATGTAGTGAATGAGGGACCTACACGTGAGTACATAGACCAAGCCAATGATGAATGTCATAGCTTTCCAATGCTATGGGGAAAAAAAAGTCTATAGAGACATTTGCTAAACTTGTATGGAGCAATAAACTACGGTGCAACATAAAGAAGTTTCAAAATTATGAAATATAATATATAGCACAACCGAGTATTTAAAACCACCAATAATAAAATAATAATAGAAAAAAATTAAAATCAGGCATATATGTATAAAGGGTCATGACCTACTATGAAGTTAGAAACCTAAAAGAGAAGCCAACAAATATAATAAAGAATGCACCACAATCAAAATAATGGTGCAATATGGTATATTCAAAAGACTTCTTAAGACTGAAACAAATGACTTAGAATAGCCAGTATGCAATGGCTTTGAGAAAATAACATGGAATGATATGGAGAAAATAGATCTAGATGCAATCACAAGTAGGACAATTCCTTGCATCCTGAAAGGATGCAGTGGCTTTGAGAAAATAACATGGAATGATATGGAGAAAATAGATCTAGATGCAATCACAATTAGGACAATTCTTGACAGATAATTTAGAAATTAAATAAAATCAAGTGAGTGAGATGATTTCATCGAGATTATTCATTATATCCAACAATAAATAAATATGTTACAACAAATTTCTTTGTTTAAAAGTTTAAGAATACAAGAAATTTATAGTAAATTTGAGATTACCTAATATTTCTATTGTCTTGCATTGTACTGAAACAATATCAATCTTTGATAATCACAATTAACTCATTTCCTCTTGTAACAAAACACCTTCAATGAAAATATAATATTTCTATTCCAAATTCGTAACATCAAAATTATGAATAAATAAGTTAACAAAGAGAACCATTCTGAAAACTAATCTGAACACAAATATAAAGAACCTTCAAACTCCTACGTTTTATATTGAACAAAACTGAGTCAATTACATTTAAAAAACAGCCAATAAAAAAGCTGCACACACAACCTGCTACCTATTGGCCAAACCCCAACAGTCAAAACCTACAGAAAATAGACTACTTATCAATGAACAGAGAAAAATCAATCCAGTACAATAATAAGCTAAATTCAACTTTTGAGAGATTGCAAAGAATTATAATAACAGTACAATGTCTACTAACCAGCGCAAGGCTAGATGCTGCTTTAGTGGTCAATCAATACAATCGGCATATTTCAAACCGTTGATATATCTTCATCTCCCTCATTATGGGCCTTATTTATGTCAAATTTAAATACAGATGGAAACCCTAATTCAAACTAAATTTGAGTTGACGTTCTCTCACATGACGTTGGAAGCATTTAAAAAACCAAACTCTGCTGAAAATCGCAACAACACCAACAATAATGGACACCTTTCACACGCACTTCATTTTTTTTGCAGCGAACTTATTTTTGAAAAGAAAATGTGACCCATTACCTGACGCATTTGACTATCAAATCCTGCACCAATAAATTAAATGAGGCTCTGCCTGTTCACCAATATATTGTATTGTTATTACTTAATTATTTGTATTGAAATGTCAACTCTGGATTTGACGTAAAATCTGCCTCAAGGGATTTTTATAAACAGTGTTTGTTGTGGTGGGTAGAATATTATCTTGTGTTGGTGCGCCGCGCCAGCTTATTAAATCTTCCCATGGAAGCCACTGTGCAGTTCCGTTCAACACATTTAATCATTCATACATTCATGTATGTTTATGATTATGTGAAAATGTAAATTACAGCTAATTATCCAGGTTGATGGTTGGCGATAGCTTTTATATCTTGTTGTTCTTGATTCACAGCTATATCTTGTATAATGTTTTTATCTGTCTTTGATACTTTCTGGGTGATGATGTGATGCTTTTTGCTCATTCTACTCCTCGCAGTTTACCTAGTCCAGCGACCCAACCACACCTTGCTTACGAGAGTTGAACCTTGGACCTATATGGGAAGAACCCAAATCCTCAGCACAACATTACCAACCATTTGACCTATGGGCCGAAGCCTAATCTAATAAAAAATATTTATTAAATAATAATATATGAAAAAGCATGGATTTAAAAAATATTTTAATTTAGCTAACATATTCAATCTCATCAAATATTCACATTCATCCAAAAAAATATGAAGATTCATGTCAATAAAAGATGTCAAGTAGTATAGGGTTCTTCCCATAGTGCATTGGTTAAGTGGTGGTGTTGTCATTGTCACCACCAAGGATCAAGCCTCCATTTGTCTTTTGTGATCATAGGCGTGTGCCTTCGTTGATCCAATGTGCATATGGGTTTGATCCTAAGCTATATTAAATGGGGATGTGATCATAATGGAGAACTCTATTATATTGTTCCTAATACAAAAGAATGTATTTAACTTTTAGTATATAAAAGTAATTTAATCTCTTATAACTATTACTTTAGAGGACAATAGAACTAAAAATAGATTTTGGTCTAGAGAAGAATAAAGAAATTTTGGTTGGAAATCTATTATATTATTCCTAATCCAAGGGAATGTATTGAACTTTTAGTAGATAGAAGTAATTTTATCTCTTACAACTATTACTTTAGAGGACAATGGCCAAGATAAATAGATGCTTGTGGTAAAGATTCATTAAAAAAATCAATAGAACTAAAAATAGATTTTGGTCTAGAGAAGAATAAAGAAGTTTTGGTTAGTGGAAAACTAAGTTTGCTCATAGGGTATGGAAAAACCATTCATGATTCAAATTAAGATATAAATTTAAAGGATAATATAACAGTGAGGGATCGAGTACATTTTAAATAATGCTTCGTAAATTAAGGAAAATGAAAAAAATAAAAAAATCTAAACTCAAAGAAGATAGCATTACTAGATTTGAAAGCTCATAAGAAATTGATGAACCATATCAAAGAGATTTATGCATCTACTCTATTACTTAGTAATCCAAAACTAGAAAACTTACAAAAGGTGGTAAATATGGTTTCTAGTTGAAATCAATGAGTCACATATCTAATGGTGACCCATGTCCTCCTTGGAAGTTGAAATGGATGTTTAAATGAAGATAATTTAACTAAAAAATAAAAAAATTATGTTGTTTCTTAATTTTGGTACTCCAACTTGGTTGGATCATAACTTCGATCTTGTTTGATAAAAACTAATCTAGTTTGATGTATTGGAATGGTGTTCAAAGAGCTAGTTTGATTATTTCTAAAAGGATAACCTTTGAATTTCATTGTAAGACACCAAAATAAGATTCAAGATCCAATTCTAATTTGAGTGCCTCCTAAAAACAAATAATTTTAAGAAATCTTAAAAATAATTACAAAAAAAAAAAATTAAAATAAATAAATATTTCCTACATTTAGCCATTCAATCACCATTAGGTATCCAAAGATGTTAGTCTGATTTGTCATCATTTGTCCCCCATTACTTAAATATTGTATAGTTCAATATTTGTTTTGCTATTTGATCCCTAGTGAACAATTTTCCTTGATGAGAAAATTGTCCTACTTAAATATCACAATAGAGAGGAATCTACTAATTTTTCATATTCTCGTTAAAACATCGATGACTTGATATTTTTTAGTGTAATATTTGCTTCTACATTTATTTCTACTCTCTAAAGGTTTAAACATCTTATAGCTCAATGATAGTGGAAAATATGGATGAAACAACTCTACAATGAAAAGTAGATGAACTTTGAGAAAATGGGTGGATTTAGCTAAAATACAATATCAACATCTATTCAAAGATAGTGTAGGGTCTATATCAAATGGGTCATTTTTTATGTGTGACCCTCAAGGCTTCTCTTTCTAGAGAGATTTAACCAAACTTAGATCAACAACAATCAATTAAAATATTTAGGTATATAGTTATCTTTGTTAAATATTAACCATTAATGAAAAGGCATCATGTTGCATCCTTATGTTTACTAAAAAATAATGAATCTTATATCGATTGACAAACTTCATAAAATGTAAGCCTTTTGAATTAATTTCAAAATACAAAATTTATATTTCATCATTCTCTAAGACTTTCTTTCTTTTTTTTTAGTGGTCCATCTGGAAGTGGTCTCCCTAAAATAAATTTAATTTATTATTATACATAGTACGTCAAGATTACCAAAGTTTATATAGTAAATAAATATTTAACCACTTACAATATTTCATCCATTTTATTTCTTGGGTATTCATAGTAGTTATTTTGAAATAAATGTTTACTAAAAGTGATCTTACCTTCTCAAGTTAGATCACTACTAGTATAATTTATATATTATAATCAAATAGCTTGTCCTATAATTTTGGAACTATCAAGGATACATTAGTTTGAGGAATTACCTCTATTATTTGATACTTACATTCTTATAGGTTGATAATGACACTTAGAGTTCTAGGCTTGTAGATGTCCCAACAAAAATTATAACACATCTATGGGTGCCACAACATAGTTCATCTTTGAAATGTTTCGTGGAATGTGATAGTAAAAAGTGTTTCCTTGATATAGTATGGTTGTATAGGTTTGATCTCTTGATATTTTCAATATGTTGCAAAATAAGGTAAAATTGTTATAGTGAAAATTATTCAAGTGTGTGCAAATCTGAAATTGTTTTCTTTATCAAGTTTTATCCAAATAGATTTCTATGTTAATGGAACAATAAAATATAGAAAGTTGAACAACAAACTACAAGTGATAAATAACTTATGTGGATAAAACCTTTTGAAAAGAAAAACTACACTCAAAGAAATCTAAACTTTTAATATTTTTCCAATAATGTTACACTGGTATAATTTCTCTTTCTAAATTTGAGCTTATCACTTTGTTACTTCAATGACTTGCAAAATGGAAAGGGTTAATTTCTTATGACAGTTACCTTGAAGAGAATCTACATCAACTTTAGAATATTAATGAGAATTGATTACATTTTATTCAAGCAAGGGTTCTTGTGAACCATTACTCATGAAACAAGGGTCAATGAGTTTGACTCAAAAACTACATAGTTGAATCCTGATAACAATATCATAATACCTCTAATCATATAAAAAATCTAACCAAAATGTTCTCTCTTGAAAATTCAAAGTAGGTGATCTCATTCTCTATAAGAACTAGAAAAAAAAAATGCATATCTAGATCAATAGGGAAATTTTAGTGCTAATTTGTTAGGTCATTATATAGTCACCTCAGTTTATTGTTTATGTTTTTATGACCTATTTTCAATGAATGATTAGTCTTTAAAAGAATTCATCATCATCAATACTATGCATAAAATTATTTTGTGACATATACATGACACTCATCCCTTCGTAGGTATTGAGACATGTTACATTATGTCATTACTTCATCAACACAATTCTCTTTCTTTGTTTTATGATGTGTTTATGTGTCATAATTTTTTTTTAATTATGAATAGGACCACATGTGTTATGTTATATGTAGTCTATTTCACTCATATATGATCCAACATATAATTTTGTTTGTTTATTATTTTATCATAAGGTATCATATCTTGTTAGAGATAGAATTTTAAGTATATTATTTTGTATTATCAATGTCAGTTGTATAAGCACAATATTTAATAAATATATATCATTTTGCATCAATATATCTTCATTGTATTTAATTAAGAATATTTTTTACGTTTTTAATTAAACTCATGATAGGATTTAATCCAACATACATGAATGATCATTTCATAAACATACATCCATAGAATACATAAAGAAAAATATGTGAACAAATCATATAGAGCCAACGTCTCATCAATATATCTCGAGATATACAATGGTCTCAATGCACATGTATCATCACCACTATAATAAATTGTGGTGCCTGTATATATATACAATGGTACACAAAAATATACACCAAGGGATATGTACCTCATTGGACCCTCTAGATCTGGTGGATTTGGGTCAAGGGGGGGTGGATGGGGCATTGAGGAATGTGAGTGTGAGAATTTCATAAATATGCTACATGGTAAAACCTCATGCAACTCTCCTTTGATGTCTATTATCTACCCCCTCAAAGTGGCTATCTAATCTAGTTTTTTTTCATCAAACTCCTCTACTATTGTGGCTTGTGGCTTGCACTCCATAAGGGATAATCATGGCTTACACTCTCTTTTTTTCAATGCCTGGTAAACTTTTTAATGTGACCAGCAACGCTGGCATGACACACCCTCCGGCTCCACATGAAATTTTTTTGACTCGAAGCTATGAATCGGTGAGGTCACAATCGGGGGACCTCATCCCCACACTTCACTTGATCAAACCCGTGAGCACTACGACCCAGTGAAGACACAAGGCCTGCGAGCACAATGGCCTAGCAGGGGTTTGAACCTTGGTGGCCGCTTCACCAATGAAGTATTTTAACTGTGACACTACATGTCTGAAGACTATAATCATTTCTTACACTTTATCTTCTAACAATGAACCAATTAAATCACCATGAGAATTTATATTATTCTCTTGGCACTTAGGATTGAGGATTTAGACTATGATAGTGACCATTCTTGAGTCTAAATGAGCTTATTTCTTGTCATATTTTCCTAACCAAGGTCATTTTCTTGATTCTCTTATTTCTTACCTAGATGTCCTCAAACACAACTAGCCTCTCTATGAAAAATTGGAGTATATAAAGTATCTATTTTTAGTTTCTATTAGATCTCAATAATCTTAGAATTAGATATGTTATTTCTTCAAGCCTTTTCGAACTAGCCGCTTGACATGACATGTGATGTTGGTAAGTGATGGACCATGCATCCCATTTATTTTTTTCTAGAATTGGCTCACTTTTGGATTGATAAATATATTGAATATTATAAACATGGTGATTCATTTCTCTTTTAAGGTTTTTTATTTAATATTTACTTTAATATTACATTGAAGATATGATTTTCTCTAACATGCTTATGCAAAGCTATGTGCAAGCTTACAAATTTAGACTAGAAGTTGTGAATCTAAAAATGGAGCTTCTTGATATCTAGCATAATACCCCATGCATAAGTTCTAGAGTCACAACTCCTATCTCCTCCTTAATTTCTAGAATAGGAATGGTTGTGATTAATCTCCCAAAATACCAAGGATCTTAGGTACAAGGTTTTAAGGATTTGCTACTCATGAATAGTATCAATTCTCTTAGTCATCTTCTACATCTTCTCATGGGTAGGCTTATCTTGGTTGGATAGATTCGATCAATTTTCCTTGTCTAGGGTTGGATATTTTCCATATTTGTTCTCAATAGCCCACTGAAGACTAGAGGATGAGGCCTATCTAACTAACTATGATTCTATTGATGATATTGAACTATATTTTTTTATGTATGAAGTAAACCTAGAATAATTTTTATTTCCCTCCTAATAATATTTCTTTCACATCTGAACAATTTATTTTTATTTGTTATTGATTTAAATTTTCTATTTGTATGTTTTCATTTCCTTATTAGAGTCAATATTACTTTGAATTTGAGGAGGTTCCTTTCAATCACCCAACCATTGTTGGTGAATAATGTATCATTATTGTTTTAGTTAGTAAAAAGCAGTATATAACTTATTCATAAAAAAACTTGAAACATATATGCATTTGAGGTGTGTGAAGTCATAATTAAAGTATACAAAAATAAATACTCTATTTAATTCAATCTATTTAACAAGTTATATGGTTGGAAAGATAAGAAGTAGATTAAAATTTTGATGATAATTTCAACTAATTTTCATATAAATATGTAAAATTGATGATGAAGTCTAGACATGTCATTTTATGTGAAAACCATGGAAGTAGGAGCCATGTGTGTGTGTGTGTGTGTGTGTGTGTGTGTGTGTGTGTGTGTGTGTGTGTGTGACCCTCAATCTTAGGAATCTAAGCCTAATGGGAGAATTCTCATAATTTAAATTATGATATACATGACTCATGATTAAAGTGCATTATATAAAATAGCAAAACAAAATCTTGAACTTCAACATAATGCATATACATTATGCCTTGGTAAACATTTATCCATAATGCAGACACCTTAAGGTTCAATTAAACTTTTAGAAGTGTAAACATGTTATAGTCATTGTAAATTATTTTTCCTTCAATATGTAATTATCATTAAAAAGAATATTAACAACTTCTAAGAGTTCATTTTATAGGCATTAATTTTTAGATTTTTTCCTCCAAATAACTAAGATTACTTTGGTTTGGGTTCAAGATTTGACTAGATCATTTCAACTCAAGCCATCTCTCGGTACAATGTATTTTAAGGAATTGTCCAAGATTATCTTACAAGTTCAACATAATATATAAATTTTTTTAAAGTGAAAATCTTATTCTAAATTTAGAAATATAGAATATGTACTTTTTTTATGAATGTGCCTATTGATCATCACTTATCTTTGTATATAAAGTTAGTTATTATTTTCAATGTTTCTTTTCAATTTATGTCTAGGAAATAAGGTGATCTTTACAATTGCAAATTTATTATAATTCTTGCTCATGGGGTAATGCTCCTTGTCTTTTGGAAAAAGTCCTACATTGCTCATTTCTACTTGTTTGCACACAACCTCTTTGCGGAAGCCAAATTAAAGGTGACAATGATGGCACACATTAGCATTCTTAAAAAAATACAAGGAGATCTTTGTCTCCTATCAAATTCCTCCGTCAAAGATAGATTTTGGTCAAAAAAGATGAAACAACTTTTTCACTATTTATTATAGATAAATTTTAAGATTATTATTAATTATTTCACCATTAAAACAAACAAAATCTGAATAAAAATTTATGAAAACATCTTAAATATCTTCCCAACAATAGAGATAGAAGATCCTTAAAAAATAATAATAATCTTTATAAAAAATGTTAAGAATCATTCTATAAAACAATAAATCATACTGGTTAAAATCTAGTTCTACACAAATGATCAAACTTGATGCTTTGAAGATAAGGATGAACGATGTGCTGGAGGGATAATGCGTTGGAGTGAAGATCATTATTTTTGTTTTTTTAGAAAATAAAATAGACTGTTGTGTAATAAAGAAGCTTTCATTTTTTTTGTTTTGTTTTGTGTATTGTATTTGCTATCTACGGATTGTACTCATCATTTTTTAGTTTTATTTTATTGTTTTAAGTTTTTTGGTTTTCCAATTCTTGGGAAAATGATTGTCTATAAGGCAATTACTATTATGGTAATTTAGAGTTAGAGTTTCCAATATCAGTTTTAGAATACCGTTTGCATATTCATTTAATTCTACATTTGTGTTAATTCTCTTTCAGTTTGTGAGTGTATTTTTAAAAATTATATCAATATTTCATTTGGTATCAGAGTAGGTTGCAAAAGTTTTGATTGTGCGGGTTGCGGGTTAGAACAAAAGTTATTTCTTGATGGCTAATGGAAAAGATTTAGCATTTCAGCTTCCATTGTTTACTAGAGAAAACTATGATTATTGGAGTATCAAGATGAAGACCCTACTTTTATCTCAAGATCTCTAGGAATTTGTGGAAGGTGGATACACAAAATATATTGATCAAAGTACATTCAATACATGGACACCACAACAAAAAAATTAGTTGAAAGAAGATAGAAAGAAGGATAACAAAGCTTTTTTCACCATTCAATCTTCCTTGGATGTTTCAATTTTTCCTCGAATTGCCAGTCTGACAAAATCAAAGGATGCATGGGAGGCACTACAAACTGCATACCAAGGTATAGATAAAATAAAATTGGTAAGACTTCAAAAATTTCGAAGAGAATTTGAAAATTTGAGGATGAAATAATCTGAGTCTATTCATGAATTTATTACAAGGAATCAAGGTGAAACTATATCAGATCAAAAAATTGTAGAATTTTTTTTGAGGTCTCTTCCTCTTAAATTTGATCCAGTAGTAATTTCTATTGAGGAAAGTAAAGATCTAACTACTTTCAAAGTTGCAGAATTAATTGGTTCTTTGCAATCTCATGAAGAGCGCATGCAGCGTTCTATGGAAAGTTTTGTGCAAGTTTTCCAATCTTCTATGAATATTGAGAAAAAATCCAAATCTCCTCCCTCACATACTGTTAAATTTCAATGTGAATCTTATGGTAATAATAGAGGAAGGGGTAGAGGAAGAGGACGAGGAAATAACAGAGGAAGAGGTAGAAGTTTTGCTGATAGAAGGAGTATACAATGCAGATATTATGAAAGATATGAGCACTATGAATCTGAGTGCAGGAAGAAGAAATCCGATTTGAATAAGTCAAGAGCTAGTAATGTCTAAGAGTGTTTTGACACAAAGAATTCTACATTCTTTGCATGCAATTTGGCAAGAGAACCCCAAGAGGATGTCTAGTTCATGGAAAGCGGTTGTTCAAATCACATGGTAGGTAAATCTGATTTCTTTGTCAAGTTAGATGATTCAATGAGGAGTAAAGTTAAATTTGGAGATGATAATGAGGTTGATGTAATGGGAAAAGGTACCCTTGTAGTAAAGGCTAAGCAAGGAGACACTACAAATATCCATAATACTTTCTTTGTGCTAGAATTGCAACATAGTCTTTTGAGTATAGGACAACTTCTAGAAAGAACTATAAAGTTGTATTTGAAGACAGTTGGTGCAAGATTTTTCATAAATCTAATAATCGTCATCTTGTAACAAAGACTTATATGATACAAAATAGATTGTTTCCTCTCAAATTAGTTTCTAGTAAGTTACGTTCACTAAAATCAACCATAGATGATTCATGGTTATGGCATCAACGAAATGGTCATCTGAATTTTCAAGGGCTAACTTTGTTAAATAAGAAAATTATGGTGCAAGGTCTTCCTCCAATCAAGGCAAAATAAGAAGTTTGTTCAGGGTGTGCAATTGGCAAGCTTCACCAATACAATTTTTCGGTGGGCAATTCTTGGAGAGCCAAATCTCCTCTATAGCTTGGGCATGTTGACATCTGTGGTGATATGCAAGAGCCATCATTGGGTAAGAACCTTTATTTTTTTGACATTCATTGATGATTACTCTCACCACACTTGGGTTTATTTTTTGAAGCAAAAATCTGAAGCCTTTGCATGCTTCAAGAATTTTAAAGCACTGGCTGAAAAACAAAGTGGGTATCCTGTCAAGATACTCTAAATAGATAGAGGGGGGGAGTTTACTTCTAATGAGTTTGTTGATTTTTGTGCTAAGAATGGCATCCAGAGACAGCTTACTGCCGCATATACACCTCAACAAAATGATATTGTTGAAAGAAAGAACCATGCAATTATGGAAATGGCACGAAGCATGCTATAGACAAAAAGTCTTCCAAATAGTTTTTGGGGAGAAGCATTTGCCACTATAGTATATATTTTCAACCATACTCCCACAAAAAGTGGTTCAAAATCTGACTCCAAAGGAAACCTGGAGTGGTCACAAGCCTTCAGTGGCTCATCTTTGCATCTTTGTATGCTTGGCATATTTGCATATTCCAGATAAAAAGTGGAAGAAGTTGGATGCCAAATCCCAACTTAGTATCTTTGTGGGCTACACTACTACAACTAAAGGCTACGGATTCTATAATTCCAAGGCATTGCAATGGATAGTTAGTCAAGATGTGATTTTTGATGAAGGAGGAGTATGGCAGTGGAAAGATGATGTGCAGAAAAATCCATCAATAATCATAAACATGGAAGATAATAGTGTTCCTCCTCCTCTCCCCACAAGCTCAAGTGGAAGTTCTAGCTCCAGTTCCAGTCCTCCAACCTCACCTAGTTCTTCGAGTAGCTCAAACTCAGGTGAAGATTCACCTCCACCCTCACCACCAACATCCATTCCATAAAAGGTACGAATTTTGGTTGATGTTTATCAGAGGAGTACCAATATAAATCTAGTTGTTAATTTTTCTTTGATTAGTACAGTTAAACGTGAACCCTATGTGTATCAAGAAGCAGTGAAATAACTCGTATGGGTTAATTCTATGAATGATGAAATAAATTTCGTTCATAAGAATAATACTTGGGAATTAGTTCCACTTGCCAAAGCTAAGCAGGTAATTGGTGTGAAATGGATTTACAAAATCAAATATCATGCAGATGTTACAGTATAACACCATAAAACAAGACTAGTTGCCAAAGGGTTTGCACAAACTCCTAGAGTGGATTATGCAAAAAAAAATTCTCCTGTGGCTCGACTTGACACAGTTAAGATTATATTGGCTATTGCAATACAATATAAGTGGCCAATATTTCAGATGGATGTGAAATCAACATTCCTTAATAGTTACATAGGTGAGGAAGTTTATGTGGAACAACCTATGGGTTATGAAGTTTCAAAAAAAGAACACAGTCTACAAGTTGAAGAAATCCCTTGATGGGTTGAAGCAAGATCCTCGTGCCTGGTATGCTAGAATTGATAGTTATTTCATGAAGAAAGAATTCAACAAAAGCCACTCAGAGCCTAGCTTGTATGTCCAATGTATTGGTAATGATATTCTCATAGTTTGCCTCTATGTTGATGATTTGATTTATACAAGTAATAGCAAAGCTCTCATGGAGAAGTGTCAAGTAGAAATGAAACAAGAGTTTGAAATGTTAGTTCTAGGACTTATGCACTATTTTCCTGGTATGGAAGTACAACAAACATCGGAAGGTATATTTATTTCTCAATACAAGTATATAGCTGATTTATTGAAGAAGTTTAACATGGTGGCATGCAAAACATTTGCAACCCCCATAGCCCTTGGTGAAAAACTAACCAAGGAAGATGCTAGTCCCAAGGTTGATGCAAATCGGTATAGGAGGTTGGTTGGTAGTCTCATGTACCTCACAACCACAAGACTTGATATTATGTATGTTGTGAGACTCATTTCTCGGTTCATACAGGATCCACATGAGTCACATTGGCAGACTGCTAAAAGAATTTTGAGGTATGTGAGTGGCACATAGACTTTTGGCATCCAGTATTCTCCCACTAACAAGTTTGAACTAGTTGGTTACACAACTTCAAATTGGGTTGGTTCAATGGATGATAGGAAATCTACATCTGGTTATGTTTTTTCATTTGGCTCAGGAGTTGTATCTTGGAGTAGAAAGAAACATGCAACAATGGCTCTTTCTTTAGTGGAAGTGGAATACATGGCAGCTTCATTGACAAGTTCTTAAGCAATATGGATAAGAAGGATCTTGACAGATCTATATTTGGTTTTGAAGCATCCAACCACCATCTATTGTGATAACAACAACACTATTTCCATGACAAAGAATCTAGTTTTTCATGCCAAAACGAAGCACATAGAGATCCGTCATCATTACATTCGTGACTTGGTTCAAGATGGACAAGTGGAGTTGCAATTATGTCCTTCATCTAAACAAGTTGCTAATATCTTCACCAAAGCTCTTCTCGTGGCGATTTTTGTGGCTTTCCGCAATCAATTGGGACTCACTTCCATTCATCATTTAGGGGGAGTTTGGAGATAAGAATGAACAATGTGTTGGAGGGATAATGTGTTGGAGTGAAGCTCATGATTTTTTTATTTTTTTTGGCAAATAAACAGACTGCTGCATAATAAATCAGCTTCCATTTTTTGTTTTGTTTTGTGCATTGTATCTGCTATCTACGGATTGCAAGAATCTGTTTTAAGTTTTTTTTTTTTTTCCTATGCTTAGGAAAATGATTGTTTATAAGACAATTACTGTTATTGTAATTTAGAGTTAGAGTTTTCCAATATCAGTTTTAGAATACACTTTGCATATTCATTTAATTCTGAATTTGTGTTAATTCTCTTTCAATTTGTGAATGTATTTTTTAAATTATATCAATCTTTCATGCTTGAAGATCTAAATAATACGTCGAGGATCCTCCACTTGCTAATAATAAAGACTATACTTTGGCTACTGAATTTATATATGCCTTTCCCTAACATGAAGGCTTCATTTTGCTTCCTAAACTTTTTTCATCGAATAATGGATTGACTTCCCTTTTATAACTCATTTCGTGCCGTTCCATCCGAATTTATAATTTATGGAGAACGTGAAGTGTCATTAACAAATCGCTTCTTTATCAGTTCACGTGATCGCTGTAAATACGATTAAAAATAGCGTGAGCTTTGTATGGCTTGAAGAAAATCAGATGCACCATATTAAAGTTGTCTATATACTTTTTTCATTCTTGTTTTCTAATTGAATTTGGCCTTTCCAAATTTTGAAAAGAATTAAATAATGGATAATGATGATTTTATCTGCAGAAATGTTTAGGGCAATCTTGATGATAGGATCTTTATCCTCCACATTTTGTTTAAGTAATCCAGATATCATTAGACTTGGTCATGTTGATGTTTATCTTTCTTTGTTGTAGATTTTGTCTTGTTAACATTAATTTAAATAATATATGTAAAATTTTTTTATCAAAACATAATAAATAATCAAACAAATAATCAATGAATTTATAATATATGAGTTTGTATACATTATGTTATAAGATAAATATTTAAAATTTATTTAAATAAAATAATAGCATTTAGATTGACATTTGATGAAGGTTTATTATCATATGTATTTTAAATCAATTATCAATATCTCTAGAATAAAGTTATCATATTGTTATTTTGGAAAGATTTGTAGCTATAGAATTCATTCATTACATGTGTGGATAACAACCTAGATCATAGATCTAAACTTCACTAGTTTTCATGACAGAAATGTTGTCAACTCAAGATGTTTGGTACCTAATTTTGAAAGGAGTTGTGTATGTAGACACTATTTAGTAGCTTGTTAAACAAGGAATATACCTTTGGTCAAATCCTTGCCATTAAATCGACAATAGAGAACAATGATCAAATATGGTAAGAAAACATGCAATAATGCCTAAAAATGTAAACATATAAATTAATGGTGTGCTCTTATGTGATGAGACAATACAAATAAGAGTTCCTAGGAAATTTTCCATGCTTTTAAATGAAAGATTTTTCCTTGATTACAACATTGTAATGTACAAGTTAATCAAGTTAGTATGTAATATTAGTTGAGGGAATTCAACAAAGGCCAAATTTAAATTTAGATTGTAAGCTTGAGGCGCATATCCTCATTTTGTGGAACTAAACTAGACCAATTCCATGGCTTATAGATTTGACCCAAGTTGAATAATGGATGAACCAAGCATCAACACTAGTCCACAGGAATTCAAAAATGCAAAATTATGATAGGTTGATGTTATATTTCAACTCTATGTTACAATATGCCACCTATGTATAAGTCATTGCGCTAAGGATAACCATATCAAAATGGGCCTCAAATAAATCTTGGGGAAATATTGACTATGCATTTTCACCATTAAATTTCACCCACTTTGAATTAGATGTCAAATACTACTAAGATGAATATTAAAGTGAGACAAGTAGTCAACATCAAAGTAAAATAACTCATACACTAATATAAAACGATATGGATAATGATATGAATCAGGAAACACACTTAATTGATATGATACAGTAAGGGAGGTTTTGCATGAATAGAAACAAATTAAGAAGTTTTTGACAAACTTAAGGAGGAATTGAGTTCGTGCCCTATTCTCACCATTCTGAATTTCTCATAGCCATTTATTGTATACTATGATTCTTTGAGAGAGAGAATTGGAGATATCTTACTAACACCTCCAAATTATTCAATAAGAAAAAGTTGAAAGAAAAGTAAAAACTGACCAAATGAAAGAAAATAAACATTGTATATTAATAAAAAAAAATTAAGGTGGTTTGAGGTAATGTCATATCTTATGCCAAGCAATGTATATTTATAAGTTGCCATATATTCATGCCAAAAAGATCATTTATAAAAGTGCAATGAGAGTGATACATAAAACCTTTGACAACTATAGTCTAAAAAATATCAAAGTTTTAAAGATTAATTACCTTAAATTCTAGGATAATAAATTCCCAAAGTCTAAAAAGAGGTAAAATACCTAAAATAAAACAAACAAACAAAAGGTAGAGAAAAACATATAGACTAAAATTTAAAACAATAGAGAAACCAAAGAAGTAGAGACAAATAAAATGGGGGGCGAATGTACATGAGGAACAATAGCTAGAAATTTGGGTAGTTTTGGAAGATATATGAGTAGAGATAAAGATGGTAGAAGAATAGGTAGATTGAGAAGAGGATGGAGATTAAAGAGTTAAGCTGGAAGGGAGAAATCGACATGGAAAATACATTCTAAAACTTGAATGATCTATATCCCCTCAAGATGAATAACATAAAGTTTTATCAATTGATTGAAAATAAAAGAGTTTGAATAATAGGTAGCTCATCATTAGATATATTTCCATGGAAGAAATACAGATGGTAGTTAATTATTTGATAGACAAGAAACTTTGCCTCAACTAATGTAGTCTAATGATGATAGTGATTTTATTCAGGAGTCAAGTAGGTTGGGATAACTTTTGAGTTAAATGGTAAAGGAGGAATAGAAGAATTGACTAAGAAATATGAGGTAGGGAGACATATGGTTGGGTCTAACCAAGGGCTTGTATATGAGACAACAAAAGATGAAGGTACACTTGACCAGTCAAGGCTCACATGTTTTAATATAAAATATTAGCAATAATGACCAACATCTTATGGGATAGTTGACTAGAAAATAACAATAGTATTATACAATATATACTACAAAACACAATCATGTTGGCACAATCAGCATATATTCTATATATTACAAGTATGTCCTCTTTCACTAATAACTAGGCTTTATAATATTATAGGAGTATAAGGTTGTATCTCATATTAATATATTCTAGATGTAGATAACAAGAAAGAGAACAAGTGAAAATTTCAATACATTTTCTATGAATCTGATAAAGAAAAAAAGCATAGGGGTATTATTAGTTCCTGCCAAGGAAGGTTACTATTGCATTCATTCAATTTTATTCTTTAATTAGTTTAACCAATCACTACATAGAATTAAAAATTTTGAATTAAAATCCAATAGTTTATGTCTAATTTTTACTTAAAATGGTTTTTAAAAAAATATTTTTCTTTCTTTCTATTGGTTATAGTAAGTAGAAAGTTCAATTTTCCTATAAAAAATACACCAAATTCCTACAGTATTATTTACTTTGAGCACTCTAATCTGTATTAGAAGGTACAATTTGTTGTTATTAATTATAATGCCAAAGTCTTTGAGGGCACACCATGAAGTTTTTGTGTAGAAAGATACTTCCAAAGTACTATTACAGGTCCTAGATGATGATACTTCCAAAGTATGCCACAAATTTGTTAATGTCATTCAATTCATGGTCAGCCCACGTCTTGAACAATCTAAATTCATTTGAAGGGCATTCAAGCCATATTATATGATTTGTTTTTAATTGTCTCCATTTAAAGTAAAGGTATATATATATTAATATTTATTATTAACTGATACAAATGAAATGAGAAAAGAGTGCACGAATAAGCTTTAGGGCATAATTTACAACATATTTTAAGGTTTTTCTTTAATAAATGTTATATTTCAATTTCCAAAGTCATTCCTTGGTCTTTATTTATAATTGTTTTGTATTGTATTGGTATAGATGTCTTAAATATATTTATGTAGAAGGTATCTAAAGATATATATATTTTTACAATGTTTATATTAAGTTTGATATTTATTTACACAACAAAATATTAATATTTAAACTTTTATTTAAGCAAAAAAATATATTAGAATATAGAAATTATTTTTAAGTTTGATTTTAGTTATATTTATAAATATAAAAGTTAAACTTCTACCTTTATCAATTTTAATATAATTTATTTTTTTAAATATTTAACGTATAGTACAATTTTAACTCTTAAAATTTTATTTGTTTAAATTAATTTAATTATATCTATCTTCAATTTAATAATAATATTTTATTTATTCTTTTTACTGTATTCGTTCTCTTCACCACTCCATATCGATATCTATGATAGTTTTTAATAATCTGAAACTCCTATGATTCCATGTCTTCAGACAATCTTGTTCAATTTACAATTCTCTATATTTAATATTCCGGCACTGCTTTGATTCCATCAAAAGATCCTTGAAGGAACGCAACGCGAGTTCCTCCAGCATTTGCCATGCATTTTAAGCATCTCCATTGCCTTGCTCTTAGTCTTGGCCGTGCAGTCGACTTGCAAGACCATGCACAGCTTAGCCACGGCCCCAACTTGCAACATCTCATTCCAAACATGCTCAGAAGGAGAAAATTGGCAAAGCGACCAAAGGATTCGAACAGCTTTCTCACTAGCCAATTCCGACACTCTCATTATTTTCTTAGAGACCACAGGGATACCCATGGCGTGGTCAGCCATGGCAGCCCTTCCCTCTGCACATCCACACAGCACATCGAGAAGACATAACATCCTCTCGCACCTGTTCTTTTTCTCCGCAGTCTGATCAGGAAGCAACTCGATCAAGGCAGAGACAGCGCCCGCCTCGATGGCTTTGATTCTGCTACTCCTGCTACTCAAGGTCATGGCAGTTAACACCCTAAGGGCGGCCACGGTAGCCTGCTCACACACCTCCTCAGTCAAAACCTCCAGCAACCCTTCAATCAAATCATCGTTGGCGTTCAAAACAAACCGTTCCACGCATTTCCTTGACACCGTCTGTGAAAGCACAGCAGCATGGAATCGGGCATTGGAAGTTCCCCTCTTAAGAATGGAGGCCATGGAATCCAGGCACTTCGCACTGGCGAGCAACTCAACCGTCTCATCTGGCAACGGAATCAGAGAATGGAAAATCCCAAGGGCTTCCTCGCAGACCACAGCAACGTCGTAGCCACAACCAATTTCATCCGGTTCCCCAGATTGGGTTTCCAGGAGAGAGATCAAGGTAGCCGGTGCTTCAGACAAAGCGGTGCACCGTCTATTGGCCTCACTTTCCTTGGCCAGAGATCTCAGCTCTTTCAATGCCTTGACTGGAAATGTAGGCACCGGGCAAGCCCTTATGTCACGGAGCAATTCGTTGAGGTGATTGACATCCAGGGGCGGATCAGGTGTGGCGGTGCGTGGGACGCCCGCGGAGGAGTTGGCTGCGGCCCAGTGTTGAATGAGGCGGCGCAGGGTATGATTGGGTGTGAGTTCTCAATTATCCAGGACTCGCATTGTGGCGGGGCAACTGTTGTTCCCCGTCGTAAATAACCACTTCTCTATGCTCTCCCTGTCGTAGGTAACGCCCGTTCACACAGTTACAGGATCCCGCATGATTTGCAAGGATATTGAGCACACAAAGTATGAAGGGGATTCTACCTCCCCAATCTCATCCATTCTCCTCCTACCTCTTCTGCAACTAATGTTCAGAAATCTCTCGATGCTAAATACAATTATTGGGTTTAGCCACCTATATAGGTATATCTCTAGAATTCTATACAAGCAATCTATTTGGATTTGGGGATATAGGTATCTATATATATCTCCAGAATTCTATGCGAGCAAACAATGGCAAATGGGAATACGTGCAGGGTTTTCGTGATGTTAGAAGGGGTTGTGAAGAGGCTAGGCTGTTTCGTAGTGGGGGATTTAACGCGTACGCGCTTGCTCTTTATAAACGCAATGTTGCGAGCGTTTTCAATGATTTTGATAATTTAGGGAAGGTCAAAGCTAACGTCGGTGGTGACAGTTGTGAACTATTCAACGGCTGTTATCTTCTAAGAAAACCCTTTGTACACATTCGCATACTTTGTTAGTACCGTCGAAAACAAATAACCAAAAATGTTTGTTATATTCATCACACTATACGAGAAATGAGTGCAACTTATATAATTATTATTATTATTTTAGTCACAAGCTAAGCGAGATTCGAACTCGGGAGTGCCATTTTTTTTTGTCTTGCACATGATGTTATTATAATCAGGTCGTTGGTGCCTTGCTGTTGCAGCTATTGTCGATCCAAATGCACTTTTGACCAGACTTAATAATTGAAACTATAAAATATATTGAGTGGTTTTTTATTTTAATTCCTTATTATTTTGATTAAATTTGTATTTACTATGTAAAATACATGTTATTATTGTTTCAAAATGGGTGGGAATGTGGTATAAATAAATATATTTTTAATATTTAAAAATATATAATAATTAAATGTTTGGATTGTATTTATTATTAGAAGTTTACTTATGATATTGAAGAATAAAGTATTATAAATTGATCTATGCATTGTTTGTGATCTAAAGTAAATTCACTTAGACCTAAATTTAAGGAAATCAAGTTAAAATGACAAACCAATCTTGTAGTAAGGGTGCAAGCAATCATTAAATAATGTTCTAAAGAATTTAATTTCATTTAGATCTCTACAAGTACTACACGGGGCTTCCTCATCCACCATCTTATCACTACAATGCCCTCATCTATTACTATGAAACTTCTTATTAACTAGGCTCTTCAAGTTATGGCCCTTTTGATATAAAATGATATATACCATGCAAGATTTGGTAGAAGGTGTAGCTGCCTATGTTCTAAGAGATTTATTGAAAGAAAAAGAGAGATCACATAAGACAGAATAATTCTATTTTGTTAAAGGATCTAAAATATACAAGTATGTCTAGTTGAGAATATAAAAGGATCTCATTTGTTATATAGATAAAGATGAGACATAGGATTGCATATGATTGTGACATGCATCTTAATCTTAAGACTTGGGACACAAGGTGATAAGTACCCTACATATACCTTAAGTAAAATTAATTAGCTAGCATCAGTAGGACCTAGATGATGAACCAATTAGGTAAACCACTTCATTTACACCAATGCCTGCCTTAAGTGTAACTTAGAGAGAATGTACAAAATGCAATGATGCAAAAATACAAAGATGGCTCCTAGATAATAGGTCATGTTAGATACCCATGCACAAAAGAAACCTCTCACAAATAGAGAAAAGGAAGAATGAATGGAACAAAAATCTTTCCTAAAAGAGATAATATAGAAAACTCTCTCAAAGAAGATTGAGAATAACAAAACCTCATGTAAGAAAAGGATACCCCCACTAGAAAGAAGGAGAGAGGTTATCTAGCTATCCCTAAAATTAGATTCTTCTACAATGATGGTAGATTCCTAACACTATCTACTAAAGATAATCTAATCCCATCAAACAATATTCCACCTCTTGTAAGAAAATAAAACCAAAAATGTATACAAGATGTCTGCCCATTTATAAAAATATCTTTAGAGAACAAAGATCAAGGTATGTTGTTGGATTTTGTGAGCAAAGAGAATTGAGCTAGGATCTAATACCATTCATAGATAACATGAAATTTCAATCAATAGATGATCAAAAATCAAAATATCAAAATGGAGATAACATCTGAAAAGATAAGATACTAGAAGAGAACTATGAGAATACTATCACCACTCTCACCAAATAAGTTACCAAACTATGGGAGGTGAGAGGAAAATGTTTTATATATAATAACATAAGGGAATATATATGCAAGAGGTTCATTAACTACAAAGTTACCCATAAAAGCTAAGAGATTTTACTTACACGCTAAATGCCAAAACATGCAGCATAACCTCCCCATATAAAGACAAAAGAGTGGTTACGATAGGTGGAAAATAAATACAAAAGAGGGTGTACAAACAAGCTACCCCATGACTTAATCAAGTAAAGACATACTAGTGATTATGAGAGGTGGCACACAAAATAGAAGGGGTTATTTAACTCAAATGCCCATGTGAGGAAGAGAGAGAGAGAGAGAGAGAGAGAGAGAGAGAGAGAGAGAGAGAGAGAGAGAGAGAGAGAGAGAGAGAGAGAGAGAGAGAGAGAGAGACATTTCTTTCAATGAAAAGTTTGGTGAAGATGTCTACAATCTAATCCAATGTAGAACAATAATTAAGATCGATTATGCCTTCCTAAATCATCTCTTGAATGTAGTGCATGTGTATCTCAATATGTTTTTCCTCTAATGATGGACTATTTTCCTTGAGAACTATATCATACTTTGATTGTTAGAAAAGATGACTATAGGATTTTTGAATGGAATAACCCACTCAATGAGAATATTTTGAAGCCAAATTGTCTCAATGGTGGCACAAATTACTCCTTGATAATTAGTCTTTGTAGATGAAATAATATTGTAGGATAAGTTTCTTACTTGACTAATAAATTGGATCAAAAGCAATGAAAAGAAATACCCTAAAGTAGACTTGTGATCCTAAGAATCAACTACCCAAACTAAGTTTACATCCCACTAAGCCAATATCCACATCCACTACATACTAAATCCCATAACTTTGAAAACATCTTGAATGTATTGGAGGATCCACTTAGCAAATTTCCAATATAATTAATGTGGCTCCTGCATGATCCAAGAGAACATACCCACAACAAGACAAATTTTGGGTCTTGTATGAGTCATGTAGATGAGACTACCAACAAACTATCGATATAAAGTTTCATCAACCATGGGTAAAGAACACTTAGTATCAATTTTTATCCTTGATAGAAATGGAGTTGGTGCAAGCTTATAGTCATCCATACAAAATTTAGAATTCATATCAAATACATACTTAGGTTGTCTAAGGAAGATGCATAAAGCTGATTGAGTAACCTCAATACCCAAGAAGTAATGCAAAATACCCAAGGATTACATAAAAAATTTATCTTGTAAAGTAGTTTTCACTGTCTTAATGATAGATGATTGACTACCTATGATCAACAAGTCATCAACATAGTGAGCTAGAAATGTTAGAGTGTGATTGTGTTGTAGAATGTATACATTCAAATAAGAATGGCTTCAAGTGAACACATATATTAGAAGAAGCTAACCCATAGTATCGTACAGACTTGAGGGGCTTGTTTGTGGACATAGAGAGACTTGCAAATATGGCATAAAATTGAAAGATCGTAGATAAAGCCCATTAATTATCAATGTATATTTCCTCCTAAAGGTCACTAAGAATAAAGTTACTTTTCACATCCATTTGATGAACTTACCAAGGGTTTACCTATAACAAGGATAGATGGGATGGAGTTCATCTTAGTAACTATTGTAAATGAAATGATTTCCAGACTCTAAGAAATAAACAACAAGCACAAATGAATGAAGTCAATCTAGTGTATTATGATTGCTCAATGACTATGAGAACAAATCCTTGCATAAGTAGGCAAGGAGAAGGAGGTGAGATTGTTGGACACAACCACTGACTAACCCTCCAAGCATGCAATACTAGTAGCTCACTTGACAAGTGTATGAGCAAGTGGCAAGTATGCATGTACAAGGTGTCTCCACAAGGGAGGACACATGTCTACACCACATGAGGTGAGACAACTAGCTAAACTAGCCTAAGTAAACTTAAACTAAGTGTGAAAAGGCAAAACCTAGTCTTAACTAGTTTGATAATAACCTTGTTTACACTAACACCCCACCTTAAGTGCAACTTAGGGAGAAGTGAAACAAAAGATAATGGGTCCTGGCTACTAGGCCATGTTAGGTACCCATGTACAAATTTCCCATAAGTGGAGAAAAGGAGAAAACCCAGTGGGAAACAAAACTCCCCTCCAAAAGAGAAATGATGTCTTCCAAGAATGCTCAATGATCTCCAAGCCAATGTTGTCGTGTGAAGATGATTTGGAAACAGGGACCATAGATGTAGGTGAAAGTTGAACCGATGTGAATCTAATACTCCTGCAAACGGTTTCAAATTGGATGATGTAGACTTATGAGTAACTGCAAAATCAGTCACGATATAAGCTGAAATAGACAAGGCATGAACAATAATCTCTGAAGATGATGATGATGACCTGCAAGCTGCCAACATGTATGTCGGGTGCGTGCCGCTAAATGCTCCTACTAAGGGAAGCGGATGTCGAATAGGCTGGAAATGTGGAGAGCACAGGTTGAGGCTGTGAATGTGGGAGTAAGAATGACTAAGGGCCTCTGCAACCAAAGTGGCATCGACTCGCTAACCAGAGGATGGTACGTTGCTAGGATCACATACCCCATGTCCAACGTGGCTGCCGTTTTCTATACAGCGCGGTGGTTGGCCCAAATATCTTCAATGACGCCCAAAAAGCAATGTCAGCCGACCCCTAAGGCGATGACTTCCGAATCCACCCACGTCCAACGAACAAATAGGATGTTCAGCCCAAACACACAGGGTGTTCGAGCCAAACACTTCGACCTCCTACGCCGCGCTGCTCGGTCAGAAGACTGCGATCACCTACAGCCAAGAGGTGTCACAAATCATAATGCCCAAGAGGCTGGTCACGACTTCACTTTCGCCCAATGAAAGGCACGACTTCCTTGTTCCGCCTGTGTGGGGGGTACTTGGTCGACTTCCACACGGTGTAAGACCTGCACTCTACCACTGCCGCGCTGGTAGGCCAACTGGCTGCTGCGGAATGCACTCTGCCTTTGGATGCACGCTGCCTTCATGAGCGCCACAAGAGACCATATGCAGGGTGAGGGCACGGAGGTCGAATGCACAGAAGGACAACGCCTTCAATACACACTAAAATTTCACTACGAATACTCAATTCGACAAACAATCGAATCATCTACAAAATTCACAAGGCTTGAAACTATTTCTTAACAGCTCTGATACCATGAAATGATTTCCAGAATCTAATAAATAAACAACAAGCATAAATGAATGAACTCAATCTAGTGTATTAAGATTACTCAATCATGATCATGAGAACAAATTCTTGCATAAGTAGGCAAGGAGAAGGAGGTGAGATGGTTGGACACAACCACTGATTAACCTTCCAAGAATGCAACACTTGTAGCTCACTTAACAAGTATATGAGCAAGTGACAAGTATGCATGTACAAGGTATCTCCACAAGGGAGGACATGTGTCTACACCACATGAGGTGAGACAACTAACTCAACTAGCCTAAGTAAACTTAAACTAAGTATGAAAAGGTCAAACCTAGTCTTAACTAGTTTGATAATAACCGTGTTTATACTAACAGTAAATGTCTGAGAGTAGTCAATCTTGGGAACCTAGGGGAATCATTTTGCTACCAAGTGTTTCTTATGATTTTCAGTCAAACTACATGAACTAAAAATATTATCTGATAGATCCACGTGCATTAAACAAGTTTCATTCTTGGGAAGAGGAACAAGATCCCATATGTGATTACTTTATAAGGAATAGAAATTTTCTTTTATTTCAACATACAACTTGGGAGTACTTGAAGCTTCTTGAAAGGATTGTGTATCAAAAGTTTAAGCAATAGAGAGATGTGGAGCTTGTCGAAATTGGGACCTTATTCTTCTTCTATCTGATAGACCACCGACCCAATCACCTATTGACTGAATTTTTTTATGAGCATAAAGATGTTTTGGGGCTAGAGAATCTAGAGGAGAATTATCAACTTTTAAATGATGAGTAGCAAAGAAATGTAAATCCTCATCTGTGAAGAACTCAATTTTGGATGTAACATGCATACTCAATATCCTCTACCCAATTTCCTTGTGCATTTTTCATTTTCTATAGGGGCCTATATTTGCATTTTGCAATGCCATTGTATCGAGGATTATATGGAACTATATGTTGCACAATATCTTCTCAACCACAAAACTATTCAAAATGATGGTTAACATATTCAGCCCCATAATCTATATGAAAAATCATAATGAACTTTTAAGATTGTATGATCACTATAAAATTTATAAAAAATTCTCAAAGATCCTAGACTTCTATTTGAGAAAGTAAATCCATGTGCATTAGAAAATTTATCAATAAATGTAATAAAATATCTAGTGCTATTGAAATATGATTATGGAAATGATCTTGTCAAGTCACTATATAGCAACTCCAATAATTAGGTAGTCGTTCATGCTTTTCCTTTATGATATTTCTCCTCAAGAGGCTTATCAAGAATCCACCACTAACAAACTCTATCAAAAATTTGAATAGAAGGAAACTGTGAAACCATGTTTTGTTGGCTAAGCAACTACTAGCAATGGTAGTTCAAGTGGCCAAATTGTTGATGCAACAAGTATCTCACCTCATATGTATGAGTGAGTATTGTTGTCAGAGGAGAGTTAGAAATAACACTTGAGAAAAATGATGTAGTTTTGATTGATGATCTACAATTTCTAATGACGACTATATATCCATTATGCATTTTCTTATTTACCACTATATATGAAGTTAACTCAACTCTATTTTCAATATCAATGTGAGTAATACAATAAATATATAGGATATTATTTCATAAATATTGAACAAATAACATTCTCAATTGTTCCTTCACCCATATCAATAGAACCTCTCTAATGCACTTCAATAGGAGTATCATCACACATTAGCATTGTAGGCATAGAACACGGCTCTAAGGAGGTAAAATCATTCTTTGATGAGGAAAATCATGTAAATCACTTGAGTTAATTATCTATGAATTTGGTTGGGTAAAAGCACAAAACTATGTCACGTTTCAGGCTAACTTATGAGCACAAGTGAATTTAAGTAATTATAACTAAAAATTAATTTTAGTCAAACATATGGTCTATATAGATTCATTATAGATAAGTTATATGTGGACCACAACTTTTCCAATTGGAAGTGTGTACTAAATGTATATTTTATACAACTTTGGTTCTAATTGCAAAACAAAAAAAAACAAAAACAAAAAAACTCGATGTTTTAACAACTCCTACTCTTATAAATAATATTTTTTTTGAAATGTAAAAATACCCTTTTATAGATCTATAAGTGAATTTTCAAAAATATATATATTATAATATTTTAATTACTTTTTATATTTTATATTTTATTTTTATTGAAAGTAGGTCATCAACACTAAAATATAAGGTTGATTATCTTGTCAAGGAAAAATATTAAAATTTATTTAAAATTTTTGATAAAAATATGATGTAGTAGAGAAAGGAATCTATGTCAAGATGATATAATTCTTTTCTAATTTGGATAAATAATTAAGAAAAAAAACTGGTGGGAATTGGAAAGATTTATATTTCATCACACACAACTTTTCAAATTTATTGAAAAAAATATATTTATTAAAAATAGTAAAAAATATATCCATGCACTAAAGTTTCAAGTTATCAATATACACAAAAAAATTGATTAAAAAAAAGTGAAACTTACTAATTAAAGTGTGGTGGCTTGTGTAACTTCAATTTCAACATTTTATCAGCAACTAAATTATGGTGTTTACTTTATAGAAAACTAAATTCAAATAATTTTTTAAAATTTTGTTGAAAATACAAACATAAAATGGACAAAATAATATAAATTTTATTAGTTTACATCATTTCAAAATTCAAAACATATATTTCATTTTCTATTGATTTACTTAAAAAATTTGAATCAGCATTGACCATTTCCTTTATAAAGTGTGACATGGCTTTCTTCAGTTTGTTGGGTTCTAAAGCAATAGAAAATGGGGTCTTTCTCTTTCATTTCCTCTTCCTTTTGTCTATATCATTAGGAGACCAAATTGATGAACTCTATTTGATTGAGCTAGGCACCTTAATATTGTTATTTTCAAGAAGATGCTAAAGGTGATGAATTTGTCTCTTTGAAAACTTTTGTTCACCATGACCAAGCCTCTTATATTAACATATTTTGATGAAGAAGTATAATAATTTTATTTTGAACTAGAAAATTTATGATCTTTCTTCTTGTCTCCCTTGTTGTTTTATTTCTCCACAGGGGCTTCACTCAGTGAGCCTGGGTTATAGCACATGCATTCATGGCATGCTAAATAATCCTCCTATTTTCAAAAAATATTGCCCTAAAATCCTTTTTTGTCACCCCCTCCCAATACACAATTTGAATTAAAAACTCCCCTATTTTTGAAATATATTGCATTTTTTCATAACCCGAATTAAAATACCCCCTATTTTCACCAAATAGGAAATATATTAAGCTTGTTTTTTTGAGATATTAAACTCCCCAATATGAATGCACATGATATAATATTACCTAGCCCATGAAGCCCTCGTGTATTTCTCATATTGTATGCTATATTGTTTTTTTTTCTTGTGCCTTGGTTAATAACCAAATCATATGACTTAGAGGTCTTAATTGTACCCATAAGAAATAGTTTATCTTGCCCCTAAGTGAGTTCTATAACAAATTCATCTAGATTTAAGGCATTTTTTATGTGGAACATAGGGCAAATTTTGTAGCATAGAATGTAGAAACAATTACATAATATCTAGCACCAAGATTAGAAATAATGCTCAATATGGATTATCTATCATCCTTCTTGATTCCATGCTATTTTAATTACAACCTAATGGATTTTAATTTTGTTAAAAAGTCTTGTAGGGTTACAAAACTAGAATGACTCAATCCTTTGAGTTCATTCTCCAACTGATGACCCCTTAACTCATTTTATTTACCAAAGAGGTTTCCAAAGTAGTGCACACTTCATTTGGTGTAGTCGCAATTTCAATGTGACAAGGAAGGTTACAAGAGATTGACATACACAAAGTACCAAAGGCTTCATCATATTTATTAAATTATATCTTTTGCATCATCCTTAGGTTTACTTTCAAATTCCTTTCTAACTCAATGATATCCATTCATTTTTAAATATATTATCATCTTATATTTTCATTCAAAATAGTTATATGGAGTTAAATAGGAATTGTTGATGCTTCTATGCATGTAGAAAAGTATATTGTAATGTAGAAAGAAAAAGTGCCAAAAAAAAGGCCACATGAGATAACCTCCTTTTTCATTACTCTCAAAAACACCCCCCCAAAATTACCATGCTAACACTTTATGATTAGTGTGATTATAAGGCTTTTACGATATTACAATTCTTCCCAGGCGTAAAAGGCAAAAAATTATATTTTTTTATTAAAGAATAACCTTGTAGCTATGTAGTTCTCTTGTTTACCTTTCTAACACCTATTTATTTTTTAAAAATGGAGTTGCAAGGTGAAATATTTCCTATTCAAGAAAAAAATATATCAACCTAAACCTATAATACATAGTAAAAAAAGGTAGAATTTTTAATCAAGTTTGTGGATGGAAGTTCATTTCCAAATTTTTTTAGCTATTTATTTACAAAAATTTGAACCCTGAAGCGAAAATTATGCACTTTTAGAAAAACAATGTTGACTTCCCTTATAGGAACTGAAAAAAAATTGTTCTAACTTAATTTGTGCAAAATATATTTAATATATATGCAAATATTAATGGATGCTCGTAAATCCAAAAGAGAGTGTGTAAGTCAACTACCCATGTGAGGAAGAGAGTAACACATGCAATTGATGTATTTAGCCGCATATCCTCATATTAAAGATGTCTAGTAAAACCAAAAAAACTTAAATTCTATATGTAAGAAAAAATAAATACCCATAAGATAAGGAAAATAGAAATCCTACACTAACACATGTGATGTCTCAAAATATTTTTCAAGTGTCTTCATGTTGACATCAAAACTACCACAATCAAGAAGTATTACAAGCAACATTAATGAATATGATAATCTATAATGTAGTACAAATGAAAGTAAAACACAATCTAAAGATTAAGATGCCTCCTCTAAATACATCTCAAAATAATCCACCCTAATATCAAACTATGACAAATAAGGAAGTATAGAAGGAATAAGAGGGTCTGAATGTGCCCTCATAATATGAAAAGAAGATGGTGAAACTCCACAAGAAGTAAAACATCAAATAGGAGATGAATATACACAATAATCTCTTCCAAGTTTGCATGATAAGACTCACAAAAGAAATCTACAATTATGATCAAATATTCACACCAAATACTTGTATATAAAATATAATTAATTTCTTGCTACATTGAATTGTAAGAATCCATGGATGTAGAATAAATAGTCCAATTAAAAGAAATGGTAGATGAAGAGGATGAAATATTAGCACCTCTCTAGAGTCTTAGTAAATGAAACAATAGCAAGATTCAAATTACCATATTGTCAAAAGTGTTGATACGAAATGCTTGAGTGTGTACTTCAATCAAAAGAACAAAAAGAGAAAAATGTGAGAATATATATGCTTGAGATTGATGATCAACAATCCCAACTATAACTATATCTTTGTACTATGTAAATCCTAGAAATTATAGAATCAAGGGGGAACTTATAACTCTTGCCTACTCCACCACATGTAATATAATAAATAGAAAAGATATTGGTTAATAATGAAGGAATTCAAGGAGCATCATTGAATTATTTTTCACCCCATATCAATATATCCTTTTCCAAAAACATGCATATATGTATTTTTAGCCACTTGGATGTGTGATTATAGAGAATACTTATATATAGAGAACACACTTTTGATGAAACCAGGTGATATGAAGATCTAGAATCAAGTATCTACCTTTCTAAATTCAGAATCAATAACTACAAAAAGTGATTTTCCCTTATGTATCGTTGACTTTAAAGAATAAGAAGAAGATGAGCCTCCTTAAATTATTCAAGGTAAATCAATATTTGATTCTTCTTAAGAAGATGGTTCAACTCATTAATTTTTTTGAATAACATTGATGAACATCATGCCTCAATTTGTTGCAATATATACACATTGCCTTCTCCTTATTAGATGATTCCCTTTGAAAGGGAGTTGGTTTAGAATACTTGTGTAGCTCATTTTATTTCTTATTTTGTCCTTTTTCAAGATTATTTGATTATTTTTGTAGCATAGGCTAACTAGCCATAAATTATTATGGTTTAGAATACTTGATGAGACCCATTTGAATTAATGTTACCTCATCTTGGATTAGTGAAATTACATTAAAGGTACACTCAACATATGTAGCTTTAATAAAAAAGCACAAATATCTAATATTGAATACCAAGCTTAGATAACACATTTAAAACTAATTACAAATCCTCCTTAGTAATATTATAGTTGTTTTTCTATGTTCTTAGCTTCTTAATATTGGATATGTAGTCTTGGATGTATTTAAAACCTTTAGTATCAAGATTTGACAAATAATTATCAATATAATATCCCCTAATTATTTTTAGTTTTATCATACAAATTTTTAAAAGTCTCTCATTCCTCATGATGAGTTTTGTCTATGAGTTAATCATTTTGATTTGTTTTTATTCATTTGCCTCTACTCCTAAGAGAGCATGTGTGATGTGTTATCATTCATCATTTGTATTGTGAATGTGGAAACACCAACATGGGGCTTGAATTAGGCAAGCCTCTATGCAACACAACCATTTTCCCCCTCTTTTATGTGTCAAAGTTTAGATCTAAAGATTTATGATAACCAAAAGATATAAGAAAACAGAGCAACTATTGAAGAACAATCTCAAATATTAAATAAAGGAAAACCCTCAAAAACTAGAGTTAGGTACTAGCGTCCTCTAAGTTTTATTCTATATTTTGAAGACCGTAGCTCCCTAAAGATTTCCTAATCCTATTTTTTAAGATGGCTTCTACATTGACCTACTCCAAGACTCCAATGCCTAATGTCCTTGTCCTACCCAGTTTGCCCCCAATTTCTATCACAGGTGCCTTTCTATGTTTCATTTCTATATCTATGCCTTTTTTTAAATTTTTGTTCCCAATCTTATGCATTTTGTTAATTTTATTCATAAATTGCCTTTTTTATCCTAGTCTAATTGCATACATTCAACCAATCACATCACACACAATACAAAGGACAACCTAGGTGTAGATTGAGGATAGTTTGACTCTTCTTTGTGGTTTGAAGTTATACCCATTCATATCCCTTCAACTTTTAAATGAAATACACTCTATAGTGAAATATTAATCCTTGGTTAATTAACATGTTACTCTGGGATCACATGTTCACCATTTCATTTTGGTGAACCCTAATCAGCTTGTGCTTGCAATCTAATTAATTTGTGTTGCATATATTATTGTACTTGATTAGTTAATTAATTACATTATTTCTTTGAATATCTTGTTTATTAATTGTAAAAATATTTTGATTAGTTTTGAAAAAAAATTAAAATATTTTCAGGTAAAAGCATAAACCTGTATCACATTTTAGGCCAACTAAAATGTTTCTATCAAAATATTTTATGCTAGAAAGGTTTCAGTCAAAACCCTTTTAGCTATTAAAACTACATGGCTTATAAATCTTATAACATCTTATCCACATTTCCATCTTGTCGTCACTTTCTTTTATTCTCTTTCCTTCTACAAGCATACATGTGTTCTAAAAGTTGTACTTTATTATGAATTTTATGACCTTTTTCTCTGAATCTAAAATTTATGTTACAATAAGTTACCAAAAAATGACCTTCCATGCTTTAGCTAATTTTGGTGTTAATATTGCATTCACTAACACCTTCACCACAAAAATTTAAATAATACAAACCTTCTTTGACACTAGAATAATACCTTGCCAATAATATCTAAACCATAATCACCTCATGATTCTCTTGAGATGGACCACTCTATTATTTAAGTTTTTGAGGCTCAAATTCAAAATCTAGATAGGGAATTGGGTAGATTTAATAATTTCTTGAGCTTGAATCCTATAGCTAAGGAGTTTTCTCCTCTAGTTGATAATCTATCAGAACTATTGTTTAATGATTTGCATGGTGTGGAAATTCTACTCAACCTGTCTCAATTAGTCGATAACAATGCTATGTTTTCCAATAGTTGCCCAAAAATTATCAACAATGTCTCTTATCAAAATCAAATGACATGTATCCATACCCATGTTTACATCTTATATTCCTACTTTTACTTCTACTATTATCACCACTATTGCACAATCAGGTAGTAGTTATCGCATTATTTTTGGGTTTACAAGAGGGAAACCTATAAGTCAATATAACTTAGTCCAACCCTCCTCTACCCTTTCATTTAGTTCTCAAAAAATCCATCTTGTAGTTTACCAATACATTATTGGCCAATCACCTCAACATTTCACATTCCACATTATTAATAGAACTATAGTTAGCTCCAGTCCATAGCATTCCTTCACTTCATCTAGTGATACCATTATAAACAAAATTTTGAAAAATATCATAACTTTATAACAACAAATAGCCAACTTAAACCATAGCCATGTTAGGATAATTGGTGAACAACTGAGATGAGGGGGGTGAATCAGTTGTTAACAGATTATATCAACCAAACCACTTAATAACCTTTAACTGGATCACATAAACATTAAGTACTAGAATAGAAGAAACAAATACTGGTAAGCATTAAAACTTAACAATAAAATAGATAATCAGCACAATGCAACCATACCAAATAACACCATGATTTGTACGTGGAAAACTTGGAAAGGGAAAAACCACGGTGGGAAGCCTACCCACAGTCAGATGATACTTCTGTAGAAAGTATGTGATACAATGAGGGGCCTAAACATGCAGAAAGGCACACGGCCTAGAGCATACTGCTCATTAAAAAAGAGTCTCACTGACTACAAAGAGGTTATAACCACCTCAAGATAAATAAACAACAATCCAAAATAATGAATTGCCAGAGATAGCATCTACCATGCCTGATTACAGTCCTGGTTAAGCTCAATATCAGAGGCCTTGGACCTCTTCCTTAATCCCAATTTGATCACCTATGATCAACCAAATCTCCTTCGCATATGATATTACATTTGCATTCACATACCATGATCTACAATGAGATCTTACATCAATTTATACCAACCCTAAGGCCTAAACCAATTAGGTCAGCCACCTAAAAGATATTACAGTAAGATTATTACATACATCCATATTACAATGATATGCCATGTTGGATTAAGATCAAAACAATAATAACCAATCCATAAATCATCCCTGTAACATGTAGAGAACACGTTAACATGATATCCGTCCATAACCTAGATAGGTATCGGACATAATCTGGGTCCACCATGCCAAAGCAATGTCTTCAAACAGTTGAAGCATGATCATGGATCATCTTCTGCATCCTGAATTCCATCTAGAAGCCGCACCAACACCACTTATTCATTTTGTCAAAGATTCTCAGTGAAAGCTTTGCCGATTAAACCTTAAACCCATGCCGGTAAGGGTTTACAAGAGTTTGTGATAGCATCCGATTACCAAGTCAATACCAACTGACCAAAACATGCTCCAGAAGCATGTAACACATAAATTCAAACATACTCCATAGATCCAAACATGTTGAAAGTTTCCAACAGATAGTCCCTTCTAGCGGTAACACTAGATCTTCTACCGGTAACCAAAACCTATATGTCAGTAAGCAACGATAACAACTAGTGTTGACATCAATGACAAAACATTAATGCAACACATAATCAATTTATTCATAATGCCAACAATCTCCCCCTTTGGCATTGACGACAACACTAGATGTGAAAAACATCTAAGTACCAAAAAATGCCAAACAAGTCTCCCCCTGTGGAAGACAACCAACATCTCCTGAATATTAATAACTCTCCTCCTGTGAATAATATGTCTGTAAAGCTCTAAATTTATTTTTCACATCACTATCACTCCCCCTTTGACATCAATCCCAAAAATTTGACAAAAATATCAAAGCAAGAATATAAACCTCTGAATCTCAAGGCTGACTACTCCCCTTGAGTAGTAGCACCACTCATCAGTGTTGGAATGAATAATATCTCTGATAATGCATGTCAGACTGATGAAAAACTGCATCAATCAAGTCTTTGTCAGAGGGGCAGAAACCCCTAACCTGTCTCTCAAATACTCAAATGATTCCTTAGACAACGGTTTAGTGAATATATCTACAATTTTCTCTTTAGTGTTCACATAAACCAATTTGACTTCCTTTTCTTCTACCTTGTCCTTCAGAAATTTATATTTTATTGATATATGCTTAGTCTTAGAGTGAAATACTGGATTCTTAGACATGTCAATAGTTGCAGAGTTATCACAGTAGATAACTACCGGTTCACTATAATTTACCTTGATATCCTCTAGCATTTGCTTCATCCATAAGACTTGAGTGCAATTAGTTGTTGTTGCAACATACTTAGCTTCTGCAGTAGATAAAGAAATGCATGATTGTTTTTAGCTGATCTATGAAACCAGTTTCTTTTCAAGAAAGAAAGCTCCACTAGAAGTGCTCTTCCTGTCATCAGTATCTCCTTCCCAATCTGAATCAGTATATGCACATAAAGTGATATCATCATCTCTAGAATACCATGCCATATTATGTTGTTCCTTGCAAATACTGGAATATCCTCTTTACTGCACATTCATGATTTTATTTAGGATTACTTTGATATCTTGAAACAATACTTACTACATTCGTAATATCTGGTCTAGTATTAGTTAGATATAACAAGCCACCAATCATAGACTTATACCTTGTTGGATTTACTAGTGTAGATGTATCTTTGATAGATAATTTCTCACTTGTCACCATAGGAGTACTTACCAGTTTGGAATTATCCATACCAAACTTCTTAAATAATTCCCTCAGATACATAGTTTTACAGATAAAAATGTCTTTATCAGTTTGAGTAATCTGCAAACCTAAGAAAAATCTCATCTAACCAATCATGGATATTTCAAATTCATTCTTCATATTATTATAAAATTCCATGCACAATTTATCTTCTCCTCCAAAAATGATATCATCAACAAATACTTCAATAATCAGAATATTATCATCAATGATCTTATAATACAAATTACTATCAACACTACCTTTAGTAAAAACAAGCTTCAAAAGATATTTATCCAACCTTGCATACCAAGCTCTAGGAGCTTGTTTCAATCCATATAAAGCTTTCCTCAATCTACAAACCATATCTTTATCATATGTCAGTAAAAATCCATTAGGCTATTCAATGTATACTTCTTCCTCAAGTTCACCATTCAAAAATGCACATTTAACATCCATTTGATAGACCTTATAGTTCTTATAAGCTGCATAGGAAAGAAATAGTCTAACAACTTCAATTCTAGCTACAGGTGAAAATGTCTCACTCTAATCAATTCCTTCCATTTGAGAATATCCTTTACAAACCAATCTAGCCTTGTTTCTTACAACTTGACCATCCTCATTCAGTTTATTCCTAAAAACCCATTTAGTTCCAATAACATTCTTATTTTTAGGCTGGGGAAATAAAATCCAAGTTTCATTTTTTTCTATCTGATCTAATTCATCTTTCATAGCCTTTAACCAATGTTTATCTTTACAAGCTTCAATAACAGATGCCGGTTCAATTTGAGAAATAAGGCATACCTCTTCATTTTCCAGTATTCTTCTTGTCATAACTCCCTTGTTCCTATCTCCAATGATTTGATCTTCAGAATGATTTAGTCTTACATACCTTGGTGTCTTCTAAACTTCAGGTCCACTGCTCTGATCATCAATCACAGTTGAATTTTCTGATTGTATTGGTGTAACTCTCTTAGTTTCTTGTACTGGTTGAGGCATTGTTGGTTCAGTTATAATCATTTCCACTATTGGTTAACTATCATATGATATAGATTTATTTCTGTATTGCTCATCCACTTTCACATTAGCACTCTCCACAATTTTCTGCAATCTTTTGTTATAACATCTATATGCTTTGCTTTGAATTGAATAACCAAGAAATATGTTGGCATTATGTTGTCATTGATGTCAATTGGTATAGGATGAAACCGGTATCACTGACATTCATGTCAACTAAGTGAAGAAGAGATTGTTCGTATTATAGTGTGATGTCAACTGGAATTGAAGATGGACTAGTATGGGAGAAGAATTGATGTGTTGTCATTGGTGACAACCCAATGACCATCTTCATGCAGAAAGAAGAACCGACATGTACCAATATGCTACAAGGTGCAGTAAAGTGACCACTCCACTCAGAAAAAGGGTTGTTGATATGGAGGTGCATACAACCGAAATGAAAAGACTACATGAAGTACATTGATTATGTTGAAGTGGTGGAATATTGTTTGGTTCACATCAACATCGGAGGTGAAGTTTGTGTAGGCCACCAGATTGCTAGTGTAAGGATAACTAGCAGGACTCCCACTGGATGAAGAAGCTATCATAGTCTAGGTGATAGGTTGACAAAGTATGTTCCCTCTATGTGTAGGATGACATATGTCATGTGGATGATGTAACCTCTCCTTAGTAATGTTACACTTGCAGGAGCATAATGTTTCCCTGAGATAGGTAGGTGATTGAATGTAGAGACCAGATGAACAAGTGGAAGATGAGAAAGCCTCCAGAGTAGGAGATTAGAAGTACACACTGGATAAGCAAGTGAAAACAAGGTATGCTACCGGGACAGTGAAGGAAGAATGAGAAGTTGAGATGGTGTGTTTGTCATTTCGAAAAACCAGTTAAGAGGAGTGCAACAAACTAAAGGTTAAGGACAGTGTGATCAGAGATACACATCAGACAAGCATTTGAAGAAGGAATGTTGAGTTTCTACCGGTACAGATCTAATGGAGGATGATGACATTGAGTCATTTAGGTAATTACCAGAAAAAAGGATATCGGTATGCAACTGAGTGAGTAGAATGTGAAAGAGTGGAAGACCTTCATCTGATGGAGTTACACATGTTGAGTTAATCTTGATAGTTGCTGAGGACTGGCATGGTTGATGCCTGGTTGATGTACTACACCAGCAAGATTAAGTTGGTGTTGGCATGAAGCTTTACCGGCAAGCTGTTATGTGCTGGTAGGGTCTGTTAACCGGTAGATGAAACTGGTTATATGTGTGGTCATTGATTAGACTTGAACCGATGGAGCAATGCGATGAGGTGGATACCGACAGTGATGCCACGTGAAGATGAAGTGGCAAACTTGCATAAAGTGGCGGATCAAACATGCACAGGTCAGTGAAGTGAGGTCCGTGAGGTAGCTGAAGTTGTTCCGACATTAATGATGACTGTGAAGCTCAAGGTAGAGTTGCAAAAGTGTGCGGCTCGAGACCCAGAACAAACTTATTGTGCAGATCAAAGTTGGCGAAGGAAACAACTGAGCCATTTATGGCGATTGACTGAGATGTGCGGACAAACTAGAAGCAGATTGCCAAAGATAGAAGGCATGATCAAGAAGGTGCATTAATGGTTGAGTTATATAGCTGGTTGTCTGGGAGATCAGATCAGGTAATATCTGATTAGATTTGGTTTGCCTCAAGGATGATGAGGAAACCCTAACCACCTAGATTTGAATTAGGCTTTGGTGGGAAAAATAGGCTATAAATATGTAGGCCAAAGACATAGTTAAAGTGCTACCATACAGAAAAATATTGTGCTATTGCGAAGTGATTGAGTATTGCTTTTGCATGTGAGAGAAAATCAGCCAAGTGCTCAACAAGTATCTGAGAAGAAAGTGAGAGTGGGGAAGAACCTGGTTGAAGTGTTCAACCAGTAGAAGAGCAGAACCAGTAGTGTCCATACCGGCAGAGCATAGGTGAAGGAAGCAACAAAGTAGGAAGACATAGAACTGGTAGAGTGTAGTACCGGTGAAGATCAGAGCAGTGCGAAGGAGATTCAATAAGAGAAGAATAGAAGAGAGGTGAACTGGTAGAGTTTATCGGCAAGCAAAGCAGTAGATGAGAGTAGCAAAAGAATGAGTCGGTGTAGCACAGAAGGTATCTAACCGACAGAGTAAGGTATAAGAAATGGTTGCAAGATTCACTTGTAACAAGATAACTACTTTTGTAATTGATGTTTTCATTGTGATCACTGAGTTGTAGCTCGATGCAGGGGTTGGTGCCCTAAATATTGTAACAAAGTTTTTCTTTGTGAGGCTAGATTGGAGCAATAGACTCTAGCAACATTCCTCACCAAGGTTTTTCCCATCTTGGGTTTTCCTTGTACATGCTAGTGTTATGTGATGTTCCTTTATGTGTGATTGGATTTGTGATTAGTCTCCCCACTAACCAGTATACACACATAAGTTAGTTAAAGATAAAAAGTTGAGAACCACTTATTCACTCCCCTCTCAGTGATGCATTGTGTCGAAAAATTAGTATCAGATCCTAGGTTCCCAGTCAGACGAGCTTTCTCCAGCTTGGGTAGATTCTGGCTTAAGGACACAATGGTCTGTTTAGTGTCAATCCCTGCTCTAGTGTTTAATGGATCAAACTATTCTATTTGGAGTTGTAGAATAGAAGTCTACCTGTACTCCCTAGGTTATGATGTCTGGATGGTGGTTATTAATGGTCTCCCTAGGAATGTTTGCCCTCCCACTGGCATTGAAGAAGAAAGAAGATGTATATGCAACGAAGAAGCCATGAAGGCTATATTCAATGGTGATTTTCTCTCACAAGTGGATAGATGCAAATTGGTAAAGAGTCTATGGGATAGAGTGAAGAATCTATATGGAAATGAACCTTGCACCACTGAATCAACTTGTGAGAGTGAGAAGAACTTTGCAGCATATACATGTGCAGATGACAAAAGCAGTTCAGATTACTGTAGCAACAATGATGATGAGGAGACTCATCTTTTCATGGCCCATGAGATAGAAATTGAGGATCACACATCAAAAGGGGATAATGCAGATAGATCTCACTAGTATGATGTGATTGACAGCGACACTGAAAAAAGAAGAATATGAAGAAGACAAGGTAGATAGACCTAGCTGGTAAGATGCATTTGGTAGTGATGATGAAGAAGAAGAAGATGCAGAAGTTGATTTAGAAAGTGAATTGCTATGTGCACTTGATGAACTAAAAAATGATAGAAATGAACTTAAGGATTACAAGACATCAGTTCATGAAGAATGCAACCAATTGAGAACTTGCCTAGAAGATTCAAACAAAAAGGTTAGTTTATTGACCACTCAACTAGATGAGGAAAAAAGAATGGCAGATGATTTGAAAGCAATCTTTGATGACAAGGAGAGTAGATGGGGAGAGTTGCTGCTAGACATGAAGTCTAGGGACAAAGGACATCAAGATCTGATCCATGAATTAGAGAATCTGAGAAATGAATACAAGCTATTTAAGAATGTTGCGATTGTTGATTGAAATTGGTTGATTAGATGTCTTGAAGATTTTGAGAAATGTGTCTCAGTTTTGAAGACTCATCCAGATGACACCATGAAATCAAAGTCCAATGATTTAGAGTCAGAGCTGGATGCCCAAAAGAAAGTATGTGAGATGATGCAACAAAAAGTGGAGACCAAAGGAAATGAGTGTCCTAATCTTAAGGATGAAATAGCAAATATTTCTTTAGAACTTGAAAAGTGCCAAGATGAGCTCAAATTGAGAAAGAAGTATGATGGTGACACCGAAGCCTTGGATAAGATGTTAAGCCAGCAAAAACATTCCAAGGACAATGGAGGATTAGGATATGGTACCGGTAAATGCTCTACAAGCAAGGAGACCTCCCACGAAGATATTCAATTTGTCTCCTCAAATGGAAATGGAAAGGGTCAGACCTTCACTGTCAGAAATGCTACAAAGAAAAGGATAGATCTAACTACAACTGGTGAGGACATGAAGTGGAGGATGAAGAATGGTGTTGCATGGAGGAACAATGTAGATCTGAAAGGAAAAGGGAAAATAGGAGAAGATAGCTTCAATGGAAGAAAGAACATGAGAAGGTAGCCTAGAAGGCCTTCCACCAGTAGAAGACAAGGAGATGGTGTTGCCCACACATCATGTCAAGTGAGGAAAGAAGAAGGGATTTGATGGAAGACCTGCAGAAAATGGACACTCCTGGATCCATTCCCAGAGAAGAAGAAATGAAGCTACCAAACCGGTAAGATCACCTCGTGTTTGGCAGAACAATTTTGTAAGTAATAAGCCTCCTTTCTCCGGTTATTGTTTTGCATGTAAAGATTATGGCCATAGGAAAGAAGAATGTAAAATGAGGTCTATGAATAGATAGATTATTCTCCCTAGATACAATAAATTAGATGGCTATAGATTTCATGCATATAAGAAGAATGTTTCATAGAGTAGAAATATACATGTTCCCTTTCCCAACCTTGCTAACAAGAATCCTTGCAGAGCTACTAAAAATGTAAATATTGTGTGTTATAATTGCAATGGATTAGGACATAGAACTTATGATTGTAGGAGGAAGAACATGCAGTCCTACGACAACAGATGGAATAGTCTTGATCAACATGAAAGCAATTATGGAAGATATAAGCAGCAAAGACCTGCATGGAACAAGATGAGTGGTGTTCCTACTCAAGGAGGGTATGAAAGGAGACTGGCAGATGGCTATAATTACATGATAAGAAGAAGAAGAGCAAACCGGTAAAATAGAATGTTCCCAAGTCATGAGGTTAGCATGGACGTTGTGTGCTACTACTGCACAACTTCCTGTCTTGGTGTTGAATCTGGAAGTGTAAGGATCAATCAGTAGGAGAAGATGAAACCTGCTCCTCATGCTAAAAAGGGGAAGAAAAGTGAGACCAAGAAGGCATGGAGGAAGAAGCAAGAAAATAGGACCATGGACTGGCACTGTGCACTTAATGCACTAGTGATATCTCCTATGGCTTAAAGGAGATGCAGGACTCAGGGGGAGTTGCATATTGACCAGATCATTCACCCCTTAGTTGAAAAGTAGACAAGGAGATGAACAAGCTGCTACCGGTAAGCGGAAGAAAATGAGATGGCAGTATGTGTGTAGTTACCGCCTTGACTACACATGGAAGATGGTTTACTGCTACAGGTAAAATGAATGGTAGAAGAGGTAATTAGGACTGGAAGATAGAGGTTAAGAGGAAAGTGTCCTAGTAGAGATAAGATATCGATATAGGACACATGTATGTACAACATGTTACCGGCATGGATGTTGATCAATGTTGCAGGTTATGTATGTCAATGAGTTGAGGGATCATTGTAGTAACTCTGGTAGCCTAGATGGATGAGGTTATGTCTCAGGTGTTATTGGAAAGAACCTGAATGATATGTGTTGACCTTATGTGCATACATATTTTTGGTTCAATCGGTTGGTATTGTAGTTATGATGATAGATGTAACAGGTATTGATGTGGGTTCCATTTTAGGACCTGACTAGATAAGATGAAGACCAAAGGTTTGTGTTTCAGGGGTAGTTCAGAGCCATACTTCAAATTAATATCAAATATATTGAACATAGAAGCAGATCAAGCAGATGCTTGATAATATTGGAAAAGAAATTGTTCATTTGACTATGGGTCATCAGTTGAAAGTAAGAGAAGTTTGGCAAACCGATAGGACCACATGCTCAAGAGAAGAAATTCATTCCTCAACCGGTTCTGAGAAAAAGAAGGAGAGAGACCACTGTATGTTGTTAAGGGTTTTTGGTACTCGAGCTTTCCATCTCAAGTATTGATGATTGAAATGATGTTGTGCATAATCTTGAAAAGGGGAGATGAACTCAGTGAAAAGGAGGGAGAAAGAATCCTATCAGTGATCGGTAGATACAAGGAGGAATGTTATCCTGACAGTTCCCTTTGCCATTGTTGTCAAAGGGGGAGAAAATTTACTATAGTATACCGGATACTACATGTGTTGACATCAATGCCAAAGGGGGAGATTGTTGGAATTATGTTGTCATTGATGTCAATTGGTATAAGATGTTACCAGTATCACTGACATTCATGTCAACTAAATGAACAAGAGATTGTTGGCATTATAGTGTGTTGTCAACCGGAATTGAAGATGGACCGGTATGGGAGAATAATTGATGTGTTGCCATTGGTGACAACCCAATGACTATCCTCATGCAAAAAGAAGAACCGGCATGTACTAGTATGCTACAAGGTGTAGTAAAGTGACCACTCCACTTAGAAAAAGGGTTGTTGATATGGAGGTGCATACAGTCGGAATGAAGAGACTACATGAAGTACATTGTTTGTGTTGAAGTGGTGGAATGTTGTTTGGTTCACATCAACACTGGAGATGAAGTTTGTGCAGGACACTAGATTGCTAGTGTAAGGATAACTACCAGGACTCCCACTGGATGAAGAAGATATCACATGCTAGGTGATAGGTTGACAAAGTATGTTCCCTCTGTGTGTAGGATGACATATGTCATGTGGATGATGTATCCTCTCCTCAATAATGTTACACTTGTACCAGCATAATGATTCTCAGAGATAGGTAGGTGATTGAATGCAGTGACCAGATGAACAAGTGGAAGATGAGAAAGCCTCCAGAGCATGAGATTAGAAGTCCACACCAGATAAGCAAGTGAAAACAAGGTATGCTACCAGGACAGTGAAGGAAGCATGAGAAGTTGAGATGGTGTGTTCGTCATTTTAACAAACCAGTTAAGAGGAGTGCAGCAAAATGAAGGTTAAGGAGAGTGTGATTAGAGATACACACCGGAAAAGCATTTCAAGAAGGAATGTTGAGTTGCCATCGGTGTAGATCTAATGGAGGATGATGACATCGAGTCATCTAGGTAATTACCGATAAACAAGGATATCAATATGCAGCTAAGTGAGTAGAATGTGAAAGAGTGGAAGACCTTCATCTGATGAAGTTACACATGTTGAGTTACTCTTGATAGCTATTGACAACCGCCATGGTTGATTCATGGTTGATGTACTACACCAGCAAGATTAAGCTAGTGTTAGCATGAAGGTTTACCAACAAGATGTTATGTGTCGGTAGTGTCTATTAACCGGTAGATGAAATTGGTTATATGTGTGGTCGGTGACTAGACTTGAACTGACAGAGCAGTGCGATGAGGTGGATACCGATAGTGATGCCACGTGAAGATGAAGTGGCAAAATTGCATGAAGTGGCAAATGAAACATGCACAGGTCGATGAAATGAGGTCTGTGAGGTAGTTGAAGTTGGTCCAACATTAATGGTGACTGCGAATATCGAGGTAGAGTTGCAGAGGTGTGTGGCTTGAGATCTAGGATAGATTGATTATGCAGATCAAATTTGGTGAAGGAAATAGCTAAGCCATTTATGGCGATTGACTGAGATGTGCTGATAGACTGGAAGCAGATTACCAAAGATAGAAGGTGTGATCAAGAAGGTGCGTTAATGGCAGATTTGTACAATTGACTGTCTGGGAGATCAGATCGGGTAAGATCTAATTAGATTTGGTTTTTCTCGAGGATGATGAGGAAACCCTAACCTCCTAGATTTGAATTGGGCTTTTGCGAGAAAACCAGGCTATAAATATGTAGGCCAAAGACATAGTTAAAGTGTTGTTGTATATAAGAATATTATGACTGTGAAGTGATTGAGTGATGCTTCTGCACGTGAGAGAAAATCAGCCAAGTGCTCAACAAGTATCTGAGAAGAAAGTGAGAGTGAGGTAGAACCTGGTTGAAGTGTTCAACCGGTAGATGAGCATAACTGGTAGTGTCCATACTGGTAGAGCAGAGGTGAAGGAAGCAGCAGAGTAGGCAGACATAGAACTAGTAGAGTGTAGTACTGGTGAAGAGCAGAGTAGTGAGGAGGAGATTCAGTAAGAGAAGAACATAAGAGAGGTGAACTGGTAGAGTTTATCGACAAGCAAAGCAATAGATGAGAGCAGTAGAAGAATGAGTCAGTATAGCAGAGAAGGTATCTAACCGGCAGAGTAAGGTATAAGAAATGGTTGCAAGATTCACTTGTAACAAGATAACTACTTTTGTAATTGATGTTTTCATTGTGATCACTGAGTTGTAGCTCGGTGCAAGGGTTGGTGCTCCTTAGGTTGGTTCCCTAAACATTGTAGTAGTTTTTTTCTTTGTGAGGCTAGATTGGAGCAGTAGACTCTAGTAGTATTGCTCACCGAGGTTTTGCCATCTTTGGCTTTCCTCATACATGCTAGTGTTATGTGATGTTCCTTTATGTATGATTGCATTTGTGATTAGTCTCCCCACTAACCAGTATACACACATAAGTTAGTTAAAGATAAAAAGTTGAGAACCATTGATTCACCCCCCTCTCAGTGGTGCATTGTGTCTAACAATTCTTATGCTTTTATCTAGATTTGACACTAGCACAATGCTTGAAACCCATTCTGGATAGGCAACAAGCCTTATGATACCTAAATCTAATAGTTTCTTTATCTCAACTTTTACAAGGAGAGCGATGTGTGGATGCATCTTCCTTAGCTTTTGTTTAACTGATTTTTCTTTTAGATCCATATTGAGATGATGAATGATAAGATCTGGATCAAGTCCTGGCATGTCTGCATAGGACCAGGCAAAATTTACCTATCTTTTTTTAAAGAATTCTATGTATTCTTTCCTCTCTTCAGCTGATAATGATGCAGCAGGATGAAGTATCTTGGGATCCTTTAGTGTTCCAATGTTTATTGCTTCTGTTGGCTCTATTAGAATAGCAGATCTCTCTTGAAAATATGTAGGGAGGATGTCAAATTTTCCATCTTTTGCCATGAAATGGTTTTCAGCACTAGGTCTTTTTCTTTGTTTTATTTCAATTTTGTGACTGGAAAGTTTGGCATTCTCCTGACTACAAGAAACATTACTTGATTCCAGGATGGAAGATATCTTAGGTGTTATGGGTTCAACAACATTAAGATATACAACTAAGTCATGGTCATTGGAAAAGACATCCAATTCAAGGTTTTCTAGGTTATCCCAGTCAATTAGTTATGGATGAAGAAGGGGTAAGTCATAGTCATCATCATTGTTAGGTGCTTCAAGGTTCATGACATAATAGTCATAATTTGGCATAGAGTAGGTAATGTCATAGATAAAACACTCTTGAGGATAGTCTCTCCCAAGTGTTCTCCAATCAGCTCTAACAAAATCAATATTGGTATTTTGTGGTTCACAATCAAGTGACTCTTCATTTAGCGTTTGTCCCTCAAACGAATGGATTATATCAACACATACATCTTTAATACTACAAGTTCCTTCTTGATTAATTTCAATAGAGTCATTTGTATTTTGAAGTTGACATACTTGTTTACATGACATAGAGGATTCTTTTGCTATCTTTTGTCTTCTCTCGAACTCAGCTTCTTCTAGACTAATAGTCAATCTTTCTTGACTATCTATTAGTTTTTCCATGGTTCTTCCATACCTTGGTATGCCTTGCTCATCATTTGATAGAAATCTGGTATTTCCTGATACTTGATCAATAATTGTTTGTGTTTCTTGTGGTGTTACTTCTTGTTCATTTTCATCCTCTTTCTTTTGTTGTCTTGTATATGCCTCTTTCCTCTAAATTTTGAGTTCTTCTTGTCTTCTTTCTAATTCTATCCTTTGTTTTGTGAAAGACAAGTCTTCATTTGTAATAGCTTCTTGTTCTTTATCCTTTTCTTCAATTGATATACTAGATGATAAATTTGAAGCCCAATCATATTCATTTGAATCTGTCTCTGAACCATTGTCTAGGACTACACCACTATACCTTACAGGAATATTGTATGGTGCAAATTGCTCTCTAATTTTGGCCATCTCTTCTTTCACTGCTCTTTGAATATCTTGCTTAGATTTAACACTTGTTTGTATTCCTTGAACTTATTTGCAAGATTCTTCTTCTCTTTTGATTGCAAGTTCTTCCTGGTGTTTCTCATATTCTTCTTGTTTATTGGCTACTATTTTTTCTGCTTGGTGTAGCTTTTCTTGCCATGGTTCTTCTTTAGGGACTGCTTTCTTTCTCCACTTTGGCTATTGATAATTATGTTGCTTTTGATTTGATTTTGGATACACAAGTCCTGATTTATCTTCTTTAGATTATCAGTGTTGGCATATGCACACTCCAATGAGAAATTGTATGTGATTGAAGGTTTTTTCATTGATGGCAACCTTGCAATCCTATGGAACCGGCAAAGACATTATACTGGCATTAGCAGATCACACTCTACACCGACACTCAGGACACCAGCACCAGCACAAAAGAAAGGAAGTATACTGGCACAGAGGCCGACATGATTTTGTCATATTATATTTTGTTTATTATTATAAAAATGTGTAAGCCGACTTGGCAAATTATAAAATGACTCTTATATATATAAGAGATCATTGTAGACATTTGTAAAAGGATTTAGAAGATTTATGGAAAAATATTAGGCAAACCTAATGTGCGAAATATAGGTCAAGAGGTATATGTAAAGAACAGAGCAGGAACCGGTACTAAATCTGGCATAGAAGATGCTATTGTAAAGCAGTACAAGATATTGGATTTGTATAATCCTTATTGTAAGTCAGTGAGACTTCCCATTGAGCAGTGAGATCTAGGCAATTGGCCTTCCTGCATGTGCAGGCCCCTATTGTAAGTAATATTCTCTTATTGGCCAGTGAGTGAATATTGTGGGTCACAAATCCCACCCAGGTTTTTCCCACATTGGGTTTCCTCGTTAATATCTTGTGTTATGGTGTGCTTTTCATGTGGATATTCTTGATTATGTTTATTGTATTATTTCTTGCATACCGGTACATTGTTATATTATGTTCTACATGTTTTAAGTTAAGAAATTATAATTACCGGTTAGATACTAATTCACCCCCCCCCCCCCCTCTCAGTACCTGTGGGATCCCTAACAATTGGTATCAGAGCCTGGTCCTCTATTTTGAAAAGCCTAATAGCTCGAGGAAGATCTTGACACTGGTAAAGATGGAAAACCTGATGAAGCAACTGGAAGGAGCTCTTATAGACTATGATGCAGAAAATTGAAAATAATCAAATTAGAAGATGATTTAAGAGCAGCTCAGGACATCATTCAGGCACTAGAAGAAAATTTTACTGTTGCAAGAAATAAGAGAAGAGAACTTTGTGAAAAATTGCAAAATGAGAATGATGAAAAGGAATCACTTAATGATATGATAAGCAAGTTGAAACAAGAGATCATGACAACAAAGAATGAGATGTAGGATATGACTATGAGATTTTGCAAAGAGATTGAGGATAGGAAGTAGAATGAAGAAGAATTGACTAGAAGACTAAGTGAGACAACAAATGAGAACACAAGACTTAGCTATAAAAATGACATGTTGAAGACAGATCTGATGCATACTCAGAATGACTCAAATGAACTGATGAGACAAAAAGAAGTCCTAGAAAGAGAACTAGAAACTGCAAATCAACACAAAGAAAAATTCAAGAAAAGCTCAGAGGAACTTGGCACCTTGCTGAAAAATCAAAAACCTAAAGGTGATACTTCTGGAATTGGCTTTGAAGCTCGTGAAAGCTTTGGTACTGCAAATACTTAGGATCACAACAAACCAGTAAGATAACCTAATGCTTATAAATTCAATGGTAAATGCTTTAACTGTAATAAGTATGATCATAGAGCAAATGAATGTAGATCTAGAAATTATCAAAATATCAACACACCCACCGGTCAATATTCTAAATGTAACAAAGTTGGTCACAATTCTGAAAACTATAGAATGAATGTGAGATGTTATGTTTGTGGAAGATTTGGACATTTATCTAATTAATGCATACCACAAACTGGCATAGGTTATGGGAAAGCTATTCAGAAGAATACTGTAACTTGTTATGCATGTAACAAAATTGGGCATTTTGCTAAATTTTGTAGAAGTAAAGGACCACCGGTAGACAACAAAAGTTCTAGCTTGAAAGGTAAAGAAAAAGTTGAAGAGGTTAAGCAATAATTCTCAAAACAATGGATTAGAAAAGCTGATCTAAATATTGGAAATACTCCACCGGTAGAACCAACCAGTGCTTCACTAGTAGAACAGAGTGATGCTTCACCAGAAGGACAGAGCAGTGCTCCACCGGTAGGAAGTTCTTCATCTAATTGAAGAAAATTTCCTTGAGGGTTTGGCAATCTATTGATACATGTGCTATTATTCCCTCGGTTAGAGATAAGAAGTTGAAAATTACCTATTACCAGCAAACAATGTTAAGTGAATACTTAACTGGCATGCAATTAATGTGGTAGATGGTGAAAAGACACTATAAAATTAAGGTTTTGGCTCCATTTCATTTCACCGAGATTTCAAATTTTTGAAGAGCGCGAAGACTCCGAGCTAAGGCATTTCTAGCAAGAAGCAAGAACACTCCAAGCAATCATCCATCCATGGCAGTAAAAGGTACTTAATCATGGCATCCACCTCTGCAATTGAATATATAGCAAACCCTACTATTGTTGAAGTGATAAAAAGACCTAGGCCCGTATTTTAGTTAGTTCTCGAGATAGCAAAGAAGGATGATACCTTAGGTGCTTTGTCTCAAATTCCTAAGGGAGTTGTTTATGCTGAAGACCCCAGAATGTACATCCACTACAACATTGAAGAGTTAGGAGATGAGGAAATTAAAACCATGTATAAAACCATGATATGTGATAATACCAGCAATGTAAAGGATGAACACAAGATCATTGAGACCCTAGGATTTACAGAAATCCTTAGCATTCCTAAATTTCCAAAGGATGTGATTAGGATAGTCTTAAGCAGGGTACATGGAGAATTTTTCTAGTTAGATGCAATCCATAAGATCACCAACGAAGCTGTGAAAGCTGTCACAGGGTTACTGACCACCAGTAAAAGACCAGATAAAACCAAGAAGGTTTCAAATGACCTAGTTATAAACCTAACTGGTGCAACATTCGATAAGAGGTCTCTAAGAGTAAATGATGTAAAAGATATCAATGTGAGATTCATCAGTATGATATTAGGATATAAAGCTACTCATGCTAATCGACTCAATTCAGTTTCAAGTTTGTGCATTAAGAGTGCTTATGATATGGTCACATACAATGCAAAAATTGACATATGTGACTGGTTAAAGGATGAGTTAATTGACAATCTTGGAAAGATCAAGAAGGACAAGAAAGGAACTTTCAGATTTGGAAATTTGTTAGTATGTCTAATGCTACACATAACAAAATAGGTTCCTAGTATAGGTTACAAAGAACTTGGATATGACATACCGGTAGGCAAATAATTGACTAAACTATTCAATAACATGGGTGAGAACAAGGAAAGCAATATTAATGACTTTTTTCAAGCATTAAAGACCAAAATGAAGAAAAGAGTAAGGTTATCACATAAGATTGTAGACAAATACAAAGATGATATATGCTTTGTCATCAAGAAAGATGAAATCTGGATGGAAGCGGTCATCCCAAGGACAGTTTGGGTAACCGAGATGGGATATGAAATAGATGATCACATAGTTGAAACATATGCTAAAGCACTTCTGGAAGCCCCCAGAGAACCTAAGGAAGAAGTATTTGGCAGTGCTGAAAATATTCAAAGACAAATTCAATCAAAAAAAAGGGTGAAAAAGGTTGAGGCAGTTGTAAGGAAAGGGTCCAGACAAGCAAAAGCCATTAAGGAAGATGTATTGAAGAAAATCGGCATAAAAGAGGATGAGTTAGTAGCTCCACAACCTGAAACTCACCTATCACTGGTAGGTACTTCTTTAGGAAGTGACATGCCTGCAACTTTTAAAAGAGTTGTAAGAAAAAGAGATCCCTCACCGGCAACCACACCTTCACCTAGGAGGACAAGGCAAAAGCAACAAGCTGTGAGATCTCCTGTTAGAAAGGCCACACCAAAGAAGAAACTGACACCCAAAAAGAAGAAAAGGACAAACAAAGAATTGGCCTCTCTTGATATACTACTGAATAAAATCACAGAGGAAGGTAAACTGAAGAATATAGAGAAAATATGTGACACTCTAACACTGATGAGAAAGAACAAGTTGAAAATAGTGTTATATTGCACATGGATATGTACAAGAAATTTCTGATGGAAGTAGTCAATGAAATACTAGATGAATTATTCAAAAGACTAGAGGCAAGAAGACAAGCAGTGATAGAATTGGATAAGAAAATAAAAATTGAAAAGTCACTTGCTGTATATCCCGTAAACTCTCCACAAGAAATTGATGATTTGATTGCAAACGCCAACCGATCAGTATTCTATACTGCACACTGGCATATTTCACTAATGCCAGGAAGAGTTAATGAAGTGATAGAAGAAATAGAAAATGGATGGGATATGTTCCTGGTTGAGAAAGAAAAGCAGGAAGAATACAGGAACCCCAAGCCTATCAAAGTCTATCAGAAAGACAAAGATAAGGGTAAAGGAAAAGTTCGTGGACCACCTAGTATCAAAGTTAGAGACATCTTACCCCCACCTTCTTTAAATACTCCACTGATAAAAAAAACAAATACTAAAGATCAACCGTCAGGCGAGAGTATGGATGTAGAGGATAATAATCCTAATCCTGAAGACCTATATACTGTGAATGTTGATACTCAGAAGATCAACATAGTAGTAGACAAAGATACAACAAAAAAGACGGATATGGCTAGTGAGCCTTCGGTGACTGAGGAAACTGATAAATCGACAGAAGATAAAGAGCTAAAGGTAGAAACTGAGAAACAGACTGAGGAAATGGAACATATAGAGAAACAAATAGAGCTAAAGGCTCCAGAACAACAACAACCGGAATAGGTACATAAGAAAACAGTGCCACTGGCAACTAGTGAAGTTGGAAAACCATTGCTTAAAGAAATGCAGACACAAACTGACTTACGAGAGGTCATTACAAGCTTGGTTACTTCCACTACTACTCAGATTGTTGATTCATCATCAAGCTTCAAGTCAACCAATGTAACTAAGGTACTACTTGACTCTATCAAGAAAATAACTGACTACAGCTCACAGGCTTACAAAGCAATTGATGATAGCATACCAATTTTGAAGGTAATTGCTCCTAAATGTAATATAGATAACAAAGATTCTTTAGGACAATTGGATACACTGTGTAAATACATCTCAAAAAACATTGAGAAAATAAAGATAAATTTAGTGAAGGATAAGGTAGAAATTTAAAAATAGAAATTCTTTGATGAGCAAATAAAGAAGTGTAATAGAGATTTTGACACACTTCTACTGGAATTATGTAATTTGTTGAAAGAGTACAAAAATCTATACAAAGATACTTGTAAAAAAAAAAATTTGACTGTAGATATTGACAAGAAAATGAGAAAGGTACAGGATGAGATCAATAAACTTGCAGATAGTTTTGTCAACTCACCTGATACACTATCAGTTTTTGAAGAGAAGATAACAAATTTTGAGGAAGAACTACTCAAATTGGAAAGGGAGAAAGAAAGGATAATAAATAAGGCAAAACATTTGAGATCCAAAATAAGTCCAAGATTGGACTATCTAGCATCTCTATAGAAGGAAATTTCTGAGGCACTAATATAGGGAAGCAAAACACCGGCAGAGCATTTGCAGCATCTCACTGGTATAGTGAAGAGAACAGAAACAACAATAAAGGATAGCAAGAAGTTTATGGATAGTATAAACTTGATTTTGGGAGATCTTTTTCAAATTATAACTACCCAACTACAAGGTTGAGTTTATGGATAGTTGTAACTACAAACTCTACTGACATCTTGACAACCTTTGTCATTGATGCCAAAGGGGGAGTAGTGGGATGAGAAAATTCAAATCACAGATAGGAATCATATGCTTAGGGGGAGCACACACATTTTTGGTAACATTTTTGGACTACACATTTTTTTTGGATACTTTTTTCTCATGAGTGTTGCCATCAATGCCAAAGGGGGAGATTGTTGGCATATGCACACTCCAAGGAGACATTGTATGTGATTGAAGGTTTTGTCATTGATGGAAACCTTGCAATCCTCTGGCACCGGCAAAGACATTATACTGGCATCAACAAATCACACTCTACACTGGCACTCAGGACACCGACACCGACACAGAAGAAAGGAAGTATACCGGCACAGAGGCCGACAAGATTTTGTCATATTATATTTTGTTTATTATTGTAAAAATGTGTAAGCCGACTTGGAAAATTGTAAAATGACTCTTATATATAAAAGAGATCATTGTAGACATTTGTAAAAGGATGTAGAAGATTTATGGAAAAATATTAGGCAGACCTAATGTGTGAAATATAGGTCAAGAGGTATATGTAAAGAACAAAGCAAGAACTAGTAGTGAATCTGGCATAGAAGAAGCTATTGTAAAGTAGTACAAGATATTGGATTTGTATAATCCTTATTGTAATTTAGTGAAACTTCCCATTGAGCAGTGAGCTCTAGGCAATTGGCCTTCCTACATGTGCAGGCCCCTATTGTAAGTAATATTCTCTTATTGGCCAGTGAGTGAATATTGTGGGTCACAAATCCCACTGAGGTTTTTCCCACACCAGGTTTCCTCGTTAATATCTTGTGTTATGGTGTTCTTTTCATGTGGATATTCTTCATTCTGTTTATTGCATTATTTCTTGCATACCAGTACACTATTATATTATGTTTTGCATGTTTTAAGTTAAGAAATTCTAATTACCAGTTAGATACTGATTCACCCCCCCCTCTCAGTATCTATGGGATCCCTAATAGTGAGTGAGGACAAATAGGTTCTGAAATACCTTCTTGTCACTTACCAGTTGGTCCTTTTCCTTCATATCCCATTTTTTGCATGATCTTATAACCATTGCCATATCGCTCTATGGGAATATTGACTTATGGAGCTGTTGTTATAGTTTCACTTTCATCTTTGTACAACCAACCAAGAATGTCCTTGTCTTCAATTTCTTTTGCAAGTGTTCCATCTCTAACAAATGCTCCATCAAACATTTCTACTAATTTTTCTGAGATCCGTGGTTGAACATTTGTAGGCTTTCCATATGATTTAGGTGAAAGCGGCAAGCTATGTAAAGAATATTTTCCCATTCCTTCATCATTTAATTTGAGCTTTTTCTCAAAGGTTTCCCATAATTTTTCTTGAATTTCTTTGGTGGGATAGATTGATTCTCTATTATGTGGAACTCTTGTATGTTGTGTTGGCTTCAAATTATTTCAATATTGGTTCGAGTCTACAATTATAGTGACTTCTTGTCCCTCATGAAGAAAATTTACACATTGGTGATATATAGAGGGAACTGCTTGCATGTTGTGAATCCATGGTCTTCCCAAAATAATGTTATAAGATAGATTCAAATCTAAAACCCGGCATAATGTATTCCTTTCCACATGTCCTATTTTGATTGGTAACACCACAGTTCCTTTAGAAGAACGTTCTTCTTCATCATAAGCCTTAATGGTTATTTTCTTGTTTGGATCTACTGCATTTTTTGAATATCCCAAAGCCTTTATTAAACTTAATGCACAAATGTTTAAGCCATCTCCATCATCTATGAGTACGTGTTTGACACGAGCTTTTTGAATGGTGACTTCAACATGTAAAGGAGCATTGTGAGGATGTTGCAAGGATGCATCATCATTTTCAGAAAATGATAAGAAATGAGGGGCTATAAGGTGTCCCACCATGTTTTGGAACTGGTCTACATCCAGGTCTTTTGAAACTGTTGTTTCAGTTAGAGATTTTTCTAAAATTTCATTATGCATAGGCGAAACTTTGAGAAGCTCTAAAATTGATATTTGAGATACTAGTAGAAGGGTTTAGGTTTTATGAACCGGTACAGAGCAGAGATTTAACCAGAACTCTTTTTGGCATTGCAGATGCATTTTGTGAGTTTACCATTACTGTTCTATCTCAACAAAATCTTGTAGTCAGTGAGACTCTTTTGTGTTGAGCAGTGTGCTCTATGTAGTGTGCCTTCTTGCGTGTGCAGGCCCCCATGCTATGTGATATCTTTCATATGGCTAGTGAATTGATATTGTGGGTCACAAATCCCACCATGGGTTTTCCTCTTTGAGGTTTTCCACGTATAGAATTTTGTGTGTTACGGTGTTTATTCATGTGTCTGGTTTATTTACTTCATATTATATGTTTCTTCATTTACCAGTTTATATGTGTATGTTATAATAAGGTAAAATCTTATATTACCGACATAACACTGATTCACCCCCCCCCCTCCCCCCCCTCTCAGTGTTCTTGGATTCCAACAATTGGTATTAGAGCTTGGTACCTCAGAGGAAGTTTAACAACTTGAGGAAGATCCCGAAACTGGAATCATTGAATATGGCTATGGAGAAGCAAATTGAGATGCCACTTGAGGATTATGATGCTGAAAGGCTGAAGAACTTAAAAATACAAGATGAATTGAATTTTGCTAATGAATTCATTCTTGTTCTGCAAGAAAGTTTACCATCTACTCAAGCTAAGAGGAAGGAACTTTTGCAAAACCAAGATGATGAAGAGAAAAATGCACTTAAGGAACTGTAGCTTAGGAAATAGGAAATCATCACAAACAATATAAAAACACTAATCTAGCTCAATCACGAAAGCTCAAATGTAATGATCTATCCTAAACACACTCAATAAAGACATAAAGACAAAACATTCAAAACTAAATACTATGCAAACCAAACATAGATATGAATGCTTCCTTCATGCGGCTCCATTGTTCTTCTTTCCTCTCCAAATAGCCTTTGTTTGTGGATCTCACCTTCAAGTGCATACACATGAGATGAAAGCAAATAGACAAGAATATGGCACAAGAGTACTCGAAATGTGATTGTTTGACAAAGCGATTATTTCGACAAAGTAATTACTAGATCAGGATTGAAGAAATTCATCCAATTTATAGATAAATTGGAGAAAAGACAAGATTAGCATGAAATTGATATTAGAGGCAATTGATTTCAAAAATGGCACAATTGAGTTCAAGGAAGAAGGTTATGACACCTTCTATGTCATGAATTATGACATATTGCCAATGCAAAGGTTAGATAACTAAAAGCTTATGACATCTTGCTATGCCAAAAGTATGACGCATGAGAAATTCATGCTTCCACCGAAGCACAAAAATAGGGAGAGACTAGAGACAAGTTAATTAGGTGGAAATTAAAATTAGGAAATTAGAAAAAAGGTGGAAATTAAGAATTAGAAAATTTAGAAAATAGGAAAATTAGAAATGATGGAAAATTAGGAATTTAGTGAATTAATTAATAATTTCTCATTTATTAATAATTCACAAAGAGGGAAAATTGATGAAAGATTAGGAAATCAATTAATAATTTTTCATTTATTAATTAATTCACAAAGAGGGAAAATTGATGAAATATTAGGAAATCAATTAATAATTTTTCATTTATTAATTAATTCACAAAAAGAGGAATAATTAGTTAGCCAATTAAATGAAACATTTAATTGCGACATGAAGACTTAGGATAAATAAATAATTTATTAATCCTAAAGGAAGAAATGACAAACAAGGTTAAATGATTAAATCATGAAACCCTAGAAGATGAATTAGCAATGCAAAGATGCCAATTAGGTCTTGATGAAAGATAATTGATATCGATCATGATTTTAAATTGATAAATGACCAATGTGATAAAAGATTTGATTGAGAAAATGCGCCAATTGATGAGGAACAATGACAAATTGATCCAAATTGACATAATTGAGACAAACAACGATCGATGACAAATCGATCGCAAAATGACAAGATTGACAAGAGGACAAGAATCGATGACAAAATAGATTGCAAAATGACAATATTGAAAATGACCACGATCGATGACAAATCGATCACAAAATGACAAGATCGAACATGACAACGATTGATGACAAATCGATCGTTAAAACAACAAGATTGAAAATGATAAGGATTGATGATAAATTGATCGCCAGATGACAAGATTGATAAGAGGACAAAACCCTAATTAGGATTGACAATGTCCAAAATGATGACAAATGAGCACGCACATTGATGCAATAGGAAAAGATCGACCAAAATCATAATTGAAGATTGTTGTTGACAAGACCAAATTCGAAGGCGAGATGAAGGAAGAATGCAGAAGAAAGACTCGATACTCGCAAATGATAAAGACCAAGTGTGAATCATAGGAGAAATGTTAATGCAATGCAAAAACCTAAAATAAGGCAATGCGCAAATGTTAAAGTATGATCCCGCAAGCGTTGACCATTTTTAGGTGTCTACATTTTTCCCCTCTTTGAGACAATGTGATTTTAAGCGTTGTTTCAAAGAACAATAATAAAAATGCCCCAGACGATAATAATTAATGTAGCTTAGGAAATAGGAAATCATCACAAGCAAATCAAAACACTAATTACTATTACATATCACAAGATTAAAGCTAAGCAAACCAAATGCAGATCTGAATATCACGTTATCGCTCAATTAAAATAGGAAATCATCACAAGATTAAAGCTAAGCAAACCAAATGCAGATCTGAATATCTCCTTCATGTGGCTCCATTGTCCTTCTTTCTCCTTCAAATAGCTTTGTTGTGGATCTCACCTACAAGTGCATGATCATGATATGAAAGCAAGTAGACAAGATGATTGCTCAAGAATACTCGAAGCGTGATTGATTCGACAAAGTGATTATTAGATTAGGATTGAAGAAATTCATCCAATTTATAGATAAATTGGAGAGAAGACAAGATTAGCATGACATTGATATTAAAGGCTATTGATTTCAAAATGGGAAAATTGAGTGGAAAGAAGAAGGTTATGACAGCTTCTATGTCATGAATTATGACATATTGCCAATGCAAAGGTTAGAAGATTAGAGGCTTATGACATCTTGCTATGCCAAAAGTATGACGCATGAGAAATTCATGCTTCCACTGAAGCACAAAAATAGGGAGAGACTAGAAAGGAATTGATTAGGTGGAAATTGAATTTTGACAAATTAGAAAATTAGGTGAAAATTAGGAATTAGGAAAATTAGAAATTGATGAAATTAGAAAAAATAAGTGAATTAATTAACAATTTTTCATTCATTAATTAATTCAGAAAAAGAGAGGGAATTAATTAGCCAATTAAATAAATATTTAATTGTGACAAGAAGACTTAGGATAAATAAATAAATTATTTAACCTAGAGGGAAAATGGCAAACAAGATTAAATGAATAAATCATAAAACCTTAGAAGATGAATTAGAAATGCAAGAACGACAATTAGGTCCTGACAAAAGATAATTGATATAGGGTCGATTTGATCATGATTCTAACTTGATAAATGATTTGATTGATAAACAATTGAAATTGGTTGACAAATTGACCGATATTGATAAAGAGACCAAATTTATATGCGCCAATTGACATGATTGAAGAGGACAAGGATCGATGACAAATCGATCGCAAAATTGACGAGATTGACAAGGATGAGGATCGATGACAATTCGATCTCAAAATGACAAGATTGATAAGAGGACAAAACCCTAATTCAAAAGCGATAAAAATGAGGAATGCAGAAGAAGGACTCGATGCTCACAAATGATAAAGACCAAGTATGCAACATAGAAGAAATGTTAATGTGATGCAAAAACCTAAAATAAGGCAATGCGCCAATGTTAAAGTATGACTCCGCAAGCGTTGACCATTTTTAGGTGTCTACATTTTGCCCCTCTTTGAGACAATGCGATTTTAAGCGTTGTTTCAAAGAACAATAATGAAAATGCCCCAGACAATAACAATGACATATGCATGCCCCCTCGAGGAATTGGTCGGAAAAATCCAAAAAAGAGGCCAAGTGATCGATAAGAATAATAGAAGATGATAGGTTTGAACGGACTACCAAGACTGACGGAAGAAATGTTAGTAAGAAGAAATTAGATAGAGGATAATTAGAGATGAAGGAAAACTTGCTTTCACATATGCACATAAGTAGGTGAGAACCTTTATTTGATATGGCAAAATGGATGCGGGGCAACATGGCAATGAAGGCCAGAGCGATAATGCAACCCTTTTTGCAAAAGATAGACACATTGTAGACAAACATCAATCTCAACAAAAAAGAAACGGACCATGAACCATCCCGGTCACTCTAAATCACTCAGTGACATCATTGAGCAACATAGGAACATGACCAAAGCCAAAGATAAATCAATAAAAAGATAAGATGCACAAATTCCAACAAGTCAAACAAACATTTTGATCTTCATTGTCAAAAGTTGAAAGTGTTGATAGGACGATCATGTTGTCTGGTTTCAGGACATGCGGTACCCCGTCTAAGACAAGAAACGGTCTGGTTTTGTGTATACCACACCCTGTGTAAGACCCATGATAATGTGACAAGGACAGATAATGTTGATGCTGATGTTCGATTGATAAGACAATGTTGATCAGTTTGAATGCTTGGTTGAACAGTTCATCTATGAATGCGTGATTTCATTAAAGCACAATGTTGGAGGGATGCTTAGTGATTTTTCTTATGCACAAAAAGGGATCCTTTATTGACAAAATGCTTGTTTTTTGGATTTTAATGTTTTGAAATGTTTTTGTGTTCATTTTTTCAGTATTTATATGACTTTTTTAGGGATTTATTTCAGGACATTTTTCATTTTTTAAGAGAATTTTTTAGGACATTTTTTGATTTTTTAAGAGTTTTTTTAATGACATTTTTCAATTTTTATGATTTTGCCCCCAATGTCTAGCAAGGCAAGGAATATGACAGGTGAATAAATAGGCTTGCTGAAATGATGGTGGATAGAGGGAAGAAAAAGGCCTTTCATCATGGAGACAATACAGATGCAATTTCCAAGGGCTATTGCGTGATGGGACAAGAGACTAGATATGACAATGTAAAGCAAGAACATGGCATGAGGGACATGTCAAGAGGTGTTTGAAACTATGTTTAAACTTTGCGTCCTTATGTCAGATCAAGATCAAGGAATGAAAAAGAGTGTATGGATAGTGATAAGATATGGATAGGATAAGAAAGACCAAGAATGAATAAAGGACATGGACTGAAGGTCGGGATAGGATACGGGATGGTGGCAGAAAGTTGCAATAAGACAGGAAATATGGATGAAAGGTCGTAATAAGCAAATGGATAAATGACCAAAAGCTATGATAGACTAAAAGCTGCAAACAAGATGCATGATGCTCATGAAGATCCTCAGCCTTGTCAAGATCAAAGGTGGAAAGACGAAACTAGACATGAGGGACAATAGGATATGAAGGGTAATGACATGGTATGATAGGATAATGGAAGGATGAAACTTGCCCCCAAGTGTGGTATGCAAGAAGTTCATAAATTACGCATGACACCTGTTTGCCAGGTTTTCATCATGGTACTTGCCCAAGGCACCCGTTTGCCAGGTTTTCACCAGTGGACGAATTATTTTTCTTTATTTTTTTCTCATGTCTTTTTTTTCACTTTTTTTTTTTCTTTTTTTTTTTTGATTTTTTTTTTGATTTTGACTTTTTCAAGAGAAGATGGACACATGATAGGGGATCGAAGAAGGACTCAAGCATCTTTTTGTTTGGATAGTAGCTTTGAAAAAAATGGACCATGACCTTTAAAAACATGCTCAAAGACGTTGGTAGGATAAGGACATGGAAAATGAGATGAAACTAAGGCTAGGATTTATGTAAAGGATGGGATCAGAGAGATGGAAGGATGGAAAATATGCATTGGATAATAGATAGGGTATTGGAAGAATTGGGCTTCACTGGATGGAAATGAAGGCAAGATCAACATTGGCACACACCTTGAGGGGTGATGGACTGATGGAGGACAAATGTATTTTGGATATTGAGATTTTGACGAAGGAATGACTATGGATTTTGGGACATAAGGGCCCAAAACAGATGAAGAAGGTGGTAGAGAAATAGACTTGGAAGGTTTGGATGGAGGAATAGCAATTTTAGATGCCAATCGAGGTTGTTCTTTTTGTGCTTCAAGGAGCTTCTTGGGGATCCACATGGTTTTTGACTTTTCATGCTTTTGTGGTTCCTTGGAGTGCATTGCTTGCACAAGGGATTTAGGAACCCATACATATTTTGACTTTGCTTTATTTTGCTCAGTGGGCCTTTGTGGCCTTTTGGATATATTTTTTTCTTTAGAGATCATATTTTTCTTTCTTTTGACATGTTGGTTATATTGGACATGTTGATCCTTGAATACATGTGGATTTCTAGACTTATGACTTTTAGACTTGGCATCCAAATTGCTTGGAGGGGGAAAGGAATGCATGGATGGATATGAATGAAATGGACTTCTTTTGGATGGATGAAATTTACTCAAGGATGTATGCCTTTGCTGACCTTGCATAGAGGATGAAGGGATATAAGGACCTAAGATGGATGGAAGGTATGATGGGGAAGGTGTATGTTTTGATTTTGATGGAGGGATACCAACGTCTTGAGAGTGAGTTGTGTAGACATGACCCTTAAGATCTTCTTTGCCTTTATGGATATCTTGACTTGTAGGATACTCTTTTCTTTGGGAAGAAGACACGAGTCCCTTATGAGGTGGATATGATATGAGAGAAATAATGAGATCTTGAAGTGGATCAGATTGCACCAAAGTGGAAGAACCCATTGTGCATGTCGAGGGTTCATGAACATCTTGCACTGACATGTTAGAATCATGAGGGGGATTAGGATCATGAGGGGGACTAGGATTGTGTAGTGGACATGGTTCAATGATAGGCTCTTCAATAGATGGAATGGGAGGAATAATGGGATCATCACAAGAAATACGATCTTGGAGTGTATATGCTGGATAAGGACGAGGAGATGGAGGAAAAAAAGGATCTTGTGGAGGATATAAAGGAATAATTTGATCTTGACAAGGAGGAAGATCATTGGAATCCCCTTCAAAGGTGTTTTTCTCTTGACTTTCAATGGGATCACCGGAAAGGATGGAAGGGATATCTTGATCTTTCTTAGGATGTGGAATGTCAATGGGATTTGAAAGGACATTTTTTTCATGAAATGGAAGGGGATCATTTGGGATTTGATGGACTGGGATATCTTGATCTTGCTCAGGGAATGGAGTGTCAATAGGACTTTGGATAGGATGGACAAGAATAAGGGAATCATCGTGAGTGTCTGGGAACATGGGGTCCTGGTCAACAATTGGATGGGATGATAAGGTTTCAAGATCTTGATCTTGATCTTTTTTAAGACACGTTTCTGCATGCTCTAAATTATCCTCTTGACATGGGGTTGGACTTTGGATATGCATGGAGGATTCTGACAAGGGATCAATGTTTTGGCATGAAGGAAATGCACTTTGAACATTTGTGATGGATTCTGGCAAGGAATCAATGCTTGAACATGAGGAAGAAGGACTTTGAATGGGGTCCTCTAAAACAGGTAATGGCAATAAAGTGCATGGTGGCATTGGGTCTTGTATTTTTGAAATATGACAAGGATGTGCATCATGAATTGGATTATCTTGGAAATCAATTATGGATAGCCCTTGGATAATTGCATCCTTGGGTGTATTGTTTGATGAGGACAATATGGAAGATTCTTGTGAAACTTCTAAAGGTGTAGGGATAGATGCCACTGGAGAGTCAATTTGTTTATGGGGGGATGAGGCATTGCTAGACATAATTGTATTATCTTGATCTTCCTCAAAGAACTCACTTGGTAGTTTCCTTAAGAGCCTTGCAATAAAGCCACCTTTCTTTCGAGGTTTTGACATAGTTGTATCTAGAATTTGAACTTGTTTTGCAAGGAGTTGGTTATGATCTAATGTCATGTTTTGATATTGGACTTGGTTCAATTGTTCTGACATGTTTGAAACTTGGGTTGGTGTGTGCTGCAACCTTTGTTTTTGAATGTTTGGTTGTAGTTGTTGACATTGATATGTTGATTGAACTTGTTGATATTCCACCATTGGTTGAATTATTTGTTGACATTGTATAGTTGGTTGGACATATTGTTGAAATTGGACCATTGGTTGTGTTGGTTGTAAATGTTGGACCATTGGTTGTGTCTATTGGAAATGTTCGAGTTGTTGAACAATTGGTTGTGATAGTTGAAAATCTGATTGATAGTAAACACCTTCTTGTTCTTGATGTGAAGGCACATAATGTTGTTGTCTCTTTTCTTGAAATTGTTTCATCATCTCTATTTGTGAGAGGAGAGCTCATATGTCTGATCGTTCAAGAAGAAATCTTACATCAATTGGCTCAATCTTTGGATTCTGACCTGGAAATTTTTGAAACATTTTGGACATTTGTGATCTATTCTTCTCAATGTTTTTCACTCTTTGTTCCAATATCTCCTCTTCTTGAGCTAGTTTCTCCTCTAGTTTTTGTATTTGGACATTTACATCATCATGATGAGTTTGATCAAAGTTCTGAGACATGTAGAGATTGGATTGACATGATTGATTGCTCAATTGTGATGACATGGCTTCATAAGAAGGTTGAGACCTCATTTCAACAAACAAGTCACTATGCAAATGCAATATTTTTGGAATTTTTTTTTCAAGGATGATATATGATATGCAACTAAATGCAAACTAAACAGATGGAAATGCAATCTATGGCAAGAATGCAACCTATGTTTTTGGTTGTTTTTGAAGATTTTGACAAACTTTTTGGATGCAAATCTAAAAAGAGACCCTTAGGAAATTGAAATGATGTCTAGACCTCAAAGGACAAAAGGACCAAGTGACAAAAGGACAAATGACAACGTCTCCCCTATATGCTTGGATACTAAGCTAGGTTTGACCAAATGACAATAATGACATAAAAAGATAAGGTTTGATAAGGTCTAGACTTCTTAACAATGACTTAGGGTTTATTCAAAGATTTGGATTACTCAAGTATGACAAAACCTAGTTTGATACTATATGCAAAGGGACAAATATGCAAATTACCCTAATATGATATGATAATGACCTAAGCTTAATGAAGAGACCTAGGGTATGCAAATATGAATGAATGACAATGGTATTATTCTAATGCAAGAGGACATATGCAAATGGATGACCCTTAGTGATATGCAAAGGAGTATGACCTAGGTGAAACCTAACCTTGGTAATAGACAATGACTTTGCAAAATGCAAACCTAGGATGAACCTAAATCTAAGTGGCATGAATGTTGAGACAAGATTTTGAACAATGTTTGACAACCATGTTTGAAGGTGTGTTTTGAACTTTGTTGGATAAAATGTTCTTGTGTTTAACCTTGTTTTGAATCAATTTGTCTTGTTTTTGAAATGAGATGCAATTCAACTTTTGACAAACAAAGAAGACAGGATATTTTAACATAGACTCAAGACAATCATGCTCATTCGTACATTTCTTATGGTAGGCAAGGATATTAGGTACTTGAGAGGTAGACTTGTTATGAGATTCAAGGAGAATACATAGATGCTTGACCCCACGGGCTCCCCTCCATGACACTCACTTCTCAGGGCAGCCAAGCATCAGTCCCCATGGAAATCTCCCCATGGCAAACTTAGTATCTCTTCCAAGTATCCGAACTTGTCCTTCTCAAGCAACTAGAAGGATTTTTGGCCTCTAAATACAAGGTGTTTAATAAGGATTTTTGTTAAGTTTTACTCCTTGATGTCACGCAAGCGTGATTGAGACATTAAGCCCATCAAGATACCAAACAAATGTAGTGGCACAAGCACGATTTAGACCATGAGGCCCTACTTAGATGTTGATATGAGAAAGAGTTCAAGGGTCATCACTTCCCAAGTAACTGCAATTCCCACGTAACCCTTCCTTCAAAGCTTTCCCCCATCAGGTATTTGTTTATAGTGAGTTAGAATGCCAAGGTATTCTAGCCGTACTCACTTTGGGTCATTCCCTTCTCACGATTATCACTTGCTTGCAAAAGAAAATGGTCGGGAAGGCAGACCCTCTAAAGGTGACACACAATAAAAAACATGAGCATGGTATTGAAGATCTGGATTTCTGATCACCCTAAGAAGGATGAGAGCATACTCTCCTACTCCAATGTCAAACTCAACAATCAAAGCAAACATACATTCATTCCAACCTATTTAGAAATCATACTAGGTGCCTAAATATGAATTTCAAACACAAAGTTTAGTTGTAATCCAAGGCAACCTGCAAAACCACCAAGTTAGAAGTTTGATATGTTTGATCTTTGACTAGTGAACCTGCAAACAATTCATTAGTAGTTTGTGAAATAATTCTTTGTCAAGCGTTTCACCACAAAGCTACCAACAATGTTAGAGAATCAAGAGAAATGAATCACCATCAAAATTAATCCATAAAAGTTGTGATTCTTTTCCCTCTTAGATTAATCTATGTGAAATTTATCAAATTTACCACCCTAGATTAATCTAGATAAAATTTGCATGAATGCATGATTAATTTGCCAAGCTAAATTAATCTAGATGAAGGTTGCATGATTTTGTTTTTTGAAAATTTTGACCATTTAGAGCAGCATAATTAAAAATGTCATAACTTCCTCAATATTTATCCAAATTACAAACCGTAAGATGATATGGAAAGGTAAAAACGTGATCTAATATACCCAAAAATCATTTATTTTAATTCTAGATGAAACTTTTTACGTGATCAATTGATTATGACCTTTTTTTTTAGAAGAAAAATCTTCAATTTCTCCACAAAAAAATCTACAACTTCACAAAACATTCAAAAAAAATATTAGATCCAAGCATGTTCACGTCGAGTTCACCAATTAATGTAGATCCAATTATCTCCTTCATGTGGCTCCATTTAATCTCTTGTTGGTTTGCTTAGCTTTAATCTTGTGATGATCTTGTGATGTGAAAAAGATGTGAAAAAGTCAAAATGCAAAAAAGAAAAAAAAAAAGTGAGAAAAAAAAAAAGACAAAAGAAAAAAAAGTAAAGCAAAAATAATTCGTCCACTGTTGAAAACCTGGCAAACAGGCGCCTCAGGCAAGTACCGTGATGAAAACCTAGCAAACAGGCGTCATGTGTAATCCATGAACTTCTTGCACACCACACTTGGGGGTAGGTTTCCTCCATATCCTTTTGCCCTTCACTATCTTATCGAACCCCTGTCATTACCCTTCATATCCTATTGTCCCTCATATCCATTTCCTCTTTCCACCTTTGATCTTGACAAGGCTGACGATCTTCATGAGCATCATGCATCTTGTTTGCAGCTTTCAATCTATTATAGCTTTTGGTCTTTATCCATTTGCTTATTAAAACCTTTCATCCATATTCCCTAGCTTATTGCAACTTTCTACCACTATCCCTTAGCCTACCCCAACCTTCAGTCCATGTCCCTTATCCATTCTTGGTCTTGCTTATCCTATCTATATCTTATCACTATCCATACACTCTTTTTCATTCCTTGATCTTGATCTGACATAATGACGCAAAATTTAAACATAGTTTCAAAAACCTCTTGACATGTCCCTCATGCCATGTCATTGCTTTACATTGTCATATCCAGTCTCTTGTCCCATCACGCAATAGCCCTTGAAAATTGCATCCATATTGTCTCTATAATAAAAGGCCTTTGTCTTCCCTCTATCCACCAACATTTCAGCAAGCCTATTTATTCACCTGTCATATTCCTTGCCTTGCTAGACACTGGGGGCAAAAATCATAAAAAATCATAAAAAATTCAAAATGTCCTGAAAAAATCTCTTAAAAAATAAAAAAATGTCCTGAAAAAATCTCTTAAAAAATGAAAAATGTCCTGAAATAAATCACTAAAAAAGTCATAAAAAGTCCTGAAAAAATGAACACACAAAAAAAAATGAACACAAAAACATTTCAAAACATTAAAATCCAAAAACAAGCATTTTGTCAATAAAGGATCTCTTTTTGTGCATAAGACAAATCACTGAGCATCCCTCCAACGACACGCAATCACACATTGTGCTTTAATGAAATCATGCATTAACAGATGAACTTTTCAATCAAACCAGACATTCAAACTGATCATAATTGTCATAACAATCGAATATCACTATCACTAATCATTTGTCCTTGGCACACTATCATGGGTCTTATACGGGGTGTGGTATACTCGAAACCAAACTGTGTCCTGTCTTAGACGGGGTACTGCATGTCCTGAAACCAGACAGCATGATTGTCCTATCAGTACTTTCAACTTTTGACAATGAAGATCAAGATGTTTGTTTGATTTGTTCGCATTTGTGCATCTTATCTTTTTACTGATTTATCTTTGGCTTCGATCATGTTCCTATGTTGCTCGATGATGTCATTGAGTGATTTAGAGTGACTAGGATGGTTCATGGTTCTTTTCTTTTTTGTTGTGATTGTTGTTTGTCTGTGATGTGTCTGTCTTTTGCAAAAAGGGTTGCATTTCGGCTCTGGCCTTCAATGCCATGATGCTATGCATCCATTTTTCTACATTAAAATAAAGGTTCTCACCTACAAAGTGCATTACTGAAAGCAAGTTTTTCTTCGTCTCTAACTGTCCTCTGTTTCCGTTCTTCTTACTAACATTTCTTCCGTCAGTTCGGATAGTTAGTTCGGTCTAGTGCTCCAATTTCTCCAAAAACATATGTTGCACCCTGCATCCATTTGGTTAGTACATTTGCATTACATCAAGCCTCACATCAAGCATTTTATCCATTTCATATTATACATGCATCGAAAACACATAAAAAAAAATACATCCATACATGTTCCACAATGGTACATCAATAGTGCATAAGTCATCCATACATAGAAAATCACATAAGTCATAACACATTGCATCCCATCATATCGATGCATATCATATCATATGTCACAATAATATCGAAGTACAAAATTGGACTGTCTGTCCTAAGTATGGCCCGTAGGCTGACTACAAAATGTCAAACTACATAATGTCCATTGTCTGTCATACAGAGCATGTGCCTCTGTCACTGGGTGCTCCCTCTATCCTCCTCATCCCTGCCAGGTCTTGCGGATGATGTCCCTCCTGGTCTTGGCTGTGGTGGTCTCATAGGTCCACTCACTCCCATGCTGCTTAATGACCTGCGAGAGCGTGCCCTGCTCTCTATCCTCGATCGTGCCCGATATGAAGCTGCTCAAAATTAAGCGTGCCCTGCTCTTTGTCCTCGATCGTGCCCGATATGATATACTAAGAAAGTGTTTGTTCTTCATATAATGTTTGAGTTTGAATGTCGTGTTGCAGGTGTGGTTGATTCCAATTGAAAGGTGCACTTCCTCTTGGAGTTGGTGGAACACTCCCATGTCCTGGTTTCATAGGTACAAACACTGGTTCATATAATGGAGGTTGTCCAAGTTGAACCGTTCCATATGGTGGTAGAGATGTGTTTGATGAACCTTCAATTTGTACTATTTGACTAGTTTGAAACTGTGAATTTGCTATGTTGTCCATGGGTTGATACATTGGTTCGCCCATCTTTTTAGATTTTGATCTTGTCTCAACAGGCATGTCACTTATGCAAATGCAATGTTTTTGGAATGTTTCAAGGGTAATATATGCTATGCAACTAAATGCAATGATTTGGACATGAAAATGAGGAAATGCAACCCATAGGAGCAAACCCTAAAACTGACAAAATGTGCCCCAATTGTGATGCAGAGTCGACAGTGTCCATTGATCACACGGGAGAACCGACCTGACTACTTCATGCTATGACATAGACTTAGGAGTACAGACATAGATACATTAACAGGACTGGGGATATTCTATATCACATTCATGCCCGAGATTAGGGCAAATACAGGACTGCTTACCGCATTGGTAGAGTGATGGCATTCGGAGACCTCCTCCTTCCATCTAGCGACTGGAGAGGCGACTGTGACACTGGAGGATGTATGGCATATCCTCCGCATTCTGATTCATGGAGAGATAGTAGAGTATGACCCAGTGACAGGGAGAGATGCGTTGTGCAGATTGTTTGAGTGTGACATAGATGATCTGGATATCGTGGAGAGGGAGATTGGCTGGGAGACTATGGCATCAGAGTATGATCGACGATACGTGGTGATAGCATGCCTACTAGTAGGAGACAGACGAGGACATGGATTCCCTATTGGATGGGGAAGAGTGCTAGAGCGGATGGCGACAGAGGGGACGGTGTATGCATGGGGACCATGTGTACTGGCTATGCTATATTTTCAGCTGCATCAAATAGCGTATCAGGGAGTGCAGACATTGAGCTGTGGAGTCACATTGCTACAGGTATGGGCATTTGAGCACATAGCCATATGTCGTCCGATTACAGATAGATAGGTAGTACCACATCAACCATATGTGTACTGCTATGGGGGAGCACTGAGATAGGGTTCGTTTGGATACATACTATATTGGTGACATGAGCTAGACCGACTGAGAGAGTTCATATGGAGGCCATATCGTGATTGCCCGGGATGGTCAGATGACAGTGAGGAGTTACCGTATTGTAGACAGGAGAGGTACTTGATTGGGCGACCAATGAATCGTCAGAGAGTGATTGAGATGTACCTGCCAGAGAGAGTCAGACGACAGTTTGGAGAGAGGCAGGATGTACCTAGGAGGACTGCACACTTTGCCCGATCTCATAGAGAGACGAGTTAGTGGGGGAGTATGATTCAGCCACACATAGCATATGTTGACTTCTCATAGCTACAATAGAGACAGTGGAATTGGAGATTAGATGTAGTCGACGTCGGGATGACAGAGGAGTATGAGAGATGGTTTGCACGACTACGGCCAGTGCCATTGACAGATCCGGATATTCCAGTACCGAGGCAACAGGAGGACTTCCCACTCATAGGAGACGAGGAGGGAGATGATGAGGATGAGGAGGATGAGGGCAGGGATGAGGATGGAGATGAGGATGGGGATGACGAGAATGAGCCAGATTTAGGTGAGCAAGAGGCCTTGCAGAATATACCCACAGAGCCAGAGACAGCTAGGACAGAGGAGATGGAGATGTGTAGGGCTATCATAGCGAGTCAGCAGGATCACATTGCAACATTAGAGAGATAGTAGGATCAGTCTAGAGTGGAGATAGCCAGACTCACAATGGCTCAAGATGCAGCAATTGCTCAGGCACAACGAGAGGAACAGAGAGTCACTGAGTATATTGGGTCGATTCGGGATGCCAGTGCACGTGAGATGGCACAGATGCTGGTAGAGACCGGAGAGGAGATATGCCATTGGAGGACACTATATGAGGTTGCCATTCCATCAGAGCAGATAGCAGCTTCATATCGGGCACGATCAAGGACAGAGAGCAGGGCACGCTCTCGGAGGTCATTGAGCAGCATGGGAGTGAGTGGACCTATGAGACCACCACAGTCAGGACCAGGAGGGCCATCATCCGCAAGACCTGGTAGGGATGAGGAGGACAGAGGGAGCACCTAGTGACAGAGGCACATGCTCCGTATGATGGACAATGGACATTATGTAGTCAGCCTGCGGGCCATACTTAGGACAGATAGTCCAATTTTGTACTCCGATATTATTGTGACATATGATATGATATGCATCGATATGATGGGATGCAATGTGTTATGACTTATGTGATTTTCTATGTATGGATGACTTATGCACTTTTGATGTACCATTGTGGAACATGTATGGATGTATGGATGTATTTTTTTTATGTGTTTTTGATGCATGTATAATATGAAATGGATAAAATGCTTGATGTGAGGCTTGATGTAATGCAAATGTACTAACCAAATGGATGTAGGGTGCAACATATGTTTTTGGAGAAATCAGAGCACTAGACCGAATTGACTATCCGAACTGATGGAAGAAATGTTAGTAAGAAGAACGGAAATAGAGGGCAGTTAGAGATGAAGAAAAAGTTGCTTTCAGTAATGCACTTTGTAGGTGAGAACCTTTATTTTAATGTAGCAAAATGGATGCGTAGCATCATGGCATTGAAGGCCAGAGCCAAAATGCAACCCTTTTTGCAAAAGACAGACACATCACAGACAAACAATAATCACAACAAAAAAGAAAAGAACCATGAACCATCCCGATCACTTTAAATCACTCAGTGACATCATCGAGCAACATAGGAACATGATTGAAGCCAAAGATAAATCAGTAAAAAGATAAGATGCACAAATACCAACAAATCAAACAAACATCTTGATCTTCATTGTCAAAAGTTGAAAGTACTGATAGGACGATCATGCTGTCTGGTTTCAGGACATGCGGTACCCCGTCTAAGATAGGACACAGTCTAGTTTCGAGTATACCACACCCCATATAAGACCCATGATAGTGTGTCAAGGACAAATGATTAGTGATACTGATATTCGATTGTTATGACAATTATGATCAGTTTGAATGTCTGGATTGATTGAAAAAGTTCATTTGTGAATGTATGATTTCAGTTAAAGCACAATGTTGGATTGATTGTCGTTGGATGTATGCTCAGCGATCTGTCTGTGCACAAAGGGGATCATTTATTGACAAAATGCTTGTTTTTGGATTTTAATGTTTTGAAATGTTTTTGTGTTCATTTTTTTTTCAGGACTTTATTTGATTTTTTTTTTGGATTATTTCAGGACGTTATTCTTTTTTTTTTTTTTTTTTTTCAGGACCTTATTTGATTTTTTATGATTTTTTCAGGACATTTTCCAATTTTTTTTGAATTATTTCAGGACATTTTTAAATGTTTTTGAGATTTTTTCAGGACATTTTTAAATGTTTTATGATTTTTTCAGGAAATTTTTAAATGTTTTTGAGATTTTTTCAGGACATTTTTAAATGTTTTTCAGATTTTTTCAGGACATTTTTCAATTTTTAGGGATTTTTTCAGGACATTTTTCAATTTTTATGATTTTTGCCCCCAGTGTCTAGCAAAGCAAGGAATATGATAGGTGAATAAATAGGCTTTCTGAAATGATGGTGGATAAAGGGAAGACAAAGGCCTTTTATCATGGAGACAACGCAGATGCAATTTTCAAGGGCTTTTGCGTGATGAGACAAGAGACTGGATATGACAATGTAAAGCAGGGACATGGCATGATGGACATGTCAAGAGGTTTTTGAAACATATGTTTTGCATTTCATGTCCTTATGTCAGATCAAGATCAAGGGACAGAAAGAGTGTATGGATAGTGATAAGATATGGATAGGATAAGCAAGACCAAGAATGGATAAGGGACATGGACTGAAGTTCAGGATTGGCTAAGGGATAGTGGCAAAACGTTGCAATAAGCTAGGGAATATGGATGAAAGGTTATAATAAGCAAATGGATAAAGACCAAAAGATATGATAGACTAAAAGCTGCAAACAAGATGCATGATGCTCATGAAGATCCTCAGCCTTGTCAAGATCAAAGGTGGAAAGATGAAACTGGACATGAGGGACAATAGGATATGAAGGGTAATGACATGGTATGATAGGATAATGGAAGGATGAAACTTGCCCCCAAGTGTGGTATGCAAGAAGTTCATAGATTACACATGACGCCTGTTTGCTAGGTTTTCATCACGGTACTTGCCCAAGTCGCCTGTTTGCCAGGTTTTCACCAGTGGATGAATTATTTTTCTTTATTTTTTTCTTTTGTCTTTTTTTTCACTTTTTTTTTTTCTTTTTTTTTTTTTGATTTTTTTTTTCAATTTTTTTTTATTTTTTTTTGTGTTTTGACTTTTTCAAGAGAAGATGGACACATGATAGGGGATGGAAGAAGGAATCAAGCGTCTTTTTGTTTGGATAGTAGCCTTGAAAAAAATGGATCATGACCTTAAAAGTATGCTCAAAGACGTTGGTCGGATAAGGACATGGAAAAAGAGATGAAACTAAGGCAAAAATTTATGTAAAGGATTGGATCAAAGGGATGGAAGGATGGAAAATATGCATTGGATAATGGATAGGGTATTGGAAGAATTGTGCTTTAGTGGACGGAAATGTTGGCAAGATTGACATTGGCACACACCTTGAGGGGTGATGGACTGATGGAGGAAAAATAGATCTCAGATTGTGAGATTTGGATGGAGGAATAGCTTGGGATTTGTGGACAAAAGGGCCCAAAACGGATGAAGAAGGTGATGGAGGAACAAATTTGAGAGGGTTGGATGGAGGAATAGTAACTTTGGATGCCAAGTTGGATTTTTCTTTTTGTGCTTCAAGAAGCTGCTTAGGGATCCACATGGTTTTTGATTTTTCATGCTTTTGTGGTTCCTTGGAGTGCATTGCTTGCACAAGGGATTTAGGAACCCATATATATTTTGACTTTGCTTTATTTTGCTCAGTGGGCCTTTGTGGCCTTTTGGATATTTATTTTTCTTTATAGATCATATTCTTCTTTGTTTTGACATGTCGATTATATTGGACATGTTGATCCTTGAATACATGTGGATTACTAGACTTATGAATTCTATACTTGGCATCCAAATTGCTTGGAGGGGGAAAGGAATGCATGGATGGATAGGAATGAAGTGGACTTCTTTTGGATTGATGAAATTTACTCAAGGATGTGTTCCTTTGCTGACCTTGCATAAAGGACGAAGGGATATAAGGACCTAAGATGGACGGAAAGTATGATGGGGAAGGGATATGTTTGGATTTTGAAGGGATGTTGGATTTAGTAGGGGTACCAACGTCTTGAGGAATTTCATTGAGGCCATGACCCTTAATATTTTCTTTAACATGAAGGGATTCTTTCTTATGGAGATCTACTCCTTTGCCTTTATGAATATCTTGACTTGTAGGATACTCTTTTCTTTGGGAAGAAGACGCGAGTCCATTATGAGGTGGATATGATATGAGAGAAATAATGAGATCTTGAAGTGGATCAGATTGCACCAAAGTGGAAGAACCCATTATGCATGTTGAGGGTTCATGAACATCTTGCACTAACACGTTAGAATCATGAGGGAGATTAGGATCATGAGGGGGACTAGGATTGTGTAGTGGACATGGTTCAATGAAAAGCTCTTCAAGAGATGGAATGGGAGAAATAATGGGATCATCAAAAGAAATGTGATCTTGGAGTGTATATGGAGCATTAAGACGTGGAGATGGAGGAACAAGAGGATCTTGTGGAGGATTTAAATGAATAATTTGATCTTGACAAGGAGGAAGATCATTGGAATCCTCTTTAAAGGTACTTTGCTCTTGACTTTTAATGGGATCATCGGAAAGGATGGAAAGGATATCTTGATCTTTCTTAGGAAGTGGAATGTCAATGGGATTTGAAAGGACATTGTGTTCATGAAATGGAAGGGGATCATTTGGGATTGGATGGACTGGGATATCTTGATCTTGCTCGGGGAATGGATTGTCAATAGGACTTTGGATAGGATGGACAAGATTAGGGGAATCATTGTGAGTGTCTGCGAACATGGGATCTTGGTCAACAATTGGATAGGATGATAAGGTTTCAAGATCTTGATCTTGATTTTCTTTAGGACTCGTTTCTTCATGCTCTAAATTATCCTCTTGACATGAGGTTGGACTTTGGATATGCATGGGGGATTCTGACAAGGGATCAATGTTTTGGCATGAAGGAAATGCACTTTGAACATTTGTGATGGATTCTGGCAAGGAATTAATGCTTGAACATGAGGAAGAGGGACTTCGAATGGGGTCCTCTAAAATAGGTAATGGCAATAAAGTGCATGGTGGCATTGGGTCTTGTATTTCTGAAATATGACAAGGATGTGCATCATGAATTGGATTATCATGGCAATCAATTATGGATAGCCCTTGGGTAATTGCATCCTTGAGTGTATTGTTTGATGAGGACAATATAGAAGGTTCCTGTGAAACTTCTAAAGGTGTAGGGATAGATGCCACTTGGGAGTCAATTTGTTTGTGGGGGGATGAGGCATTGCTAGACATAAGTGTATTATCTTGATCTTCCTCAAAGAAATCACTTGGTAGTTTCCTTAAGAGCATTGCAATAAAGCCACCTTTCTTTCGAGGTTTTGAAATAGTTGTATCTAGAATTTGAACTTGTTTGGCAAGGAGTTGGTTCTGATTTGATGTCATGTTTTGATATTGGACTTGGTTCAATTGTTCTGACATGTTTGAAACTTGGGTTGGTGTGTGCTGCAACCTTTGTTTCTGAATGTTTGGTTGTAGTTGTTAACATTGATATTCCACCATTGATTGAACCATTTGTGGACATTGTATAGTTGGTTGGACATATTGTTGAAATTGGACCATTGGTTGTGTTGGTTGAATATGTTGGACAATTGGTTGAACCATTGGTTGTGATGGTTGAAAATGCGATTGATAGTAAACACCTTCTTGTTCTTGTTGTGGAGGCACATAATGTTGTTGTTGATGTTGTCTCCTTTATTGAAATTGTTTCATCATCTCTATTTGGGAGAGGAGAGCTGGTATGTCTGATCGTTCAAGAAGAGATCTTACATCAATTGGCTCAATCTTTAGATTTCGACCTGGAAATTTTTGAAACATTTTGGACATTTGTGATCTATTCTTCTCAATGTTTTTCACTCTTTGTTCCAATATCTCCTCTTCTTGAGCTAGCTTCTCCTCTAGTTTTTGTATTTGGACATTTACATCATCATGATAAGTTTGATCAATATTGCCTTGTTGTTGGGTTGGATATAATTGTGATTGCCTTGGATTAAAATTTGATTGCATTGTCGGTTGATACGTCAAACTTTGTTGCATCATTGGTGATTGGAACCTTGTTTCAATAGTCATGTCACTATGCAAATGCAATATTTTTGGAATTTTTCAAGGATAATGTATGATATGCAACTAAATGCAAACTAAATAGATGAAAATGCAATCTATGGCAAGAGTGCAACCTATGTTTTTGGTTGTTTTTCAAGATTTTGACAAACTTTTTGGAATGCAGATCTAAAAGAGACCCTTAGGAAATTGAAATGATGTCTAGACCTCAAAGGACAAAAGGACCAAGTGACAATAGGACAAACTGACAATGTCTCCCCTATATGCTTGGATACTAAGCTAGGTTTGACCAAATGACATTGATGACAAAAAGAGAAAAGGTTTGATAAGGTCTAGACCTCCTAACAATGACTTAGGGTTTATCAAAGATTTGGATTACTCAAGTATGACAAAACCTAGTTTTGACACTATATGCTAAGGGACAATTACTATGCAAGTGACCCTAATATGATATGATAATGACCTAAGCTTAATGAAGAAACGTAGGGTATGCAAATGCAAATGTATGACAATGTCAACCTAAGTTTGAATTATGAAATGGTATTACTCTAATGCAAGAGGACACATGCAAACAGATGACCATTATTGACATTGAAAGGAGTATGACTTAAGATGAAACTTAACCTTGATAGTTGACAATGACTTTGCAAAATGCAAACCTAAGATGAACCTAAATCTAAGTGACATGAATGTTGAGACAAGATTTTGAAAAATGTTTGACAACCATGTTTGAAGGTTTTTGAACTTTGAAATATTCTTGTGTTTAACCTTGTTTTGAATCAATTTTGCCTTGTTTTTGAAATGAGACACAATTCAACTTTTGACAAGCAAAGAAGACAAGATACTTCAACTTAGACTCAATACAATCATGCTCATTCACATATTTCTTATGGTAGGCAAGGACATTAGGTACTTGAGAGGTAGACTTGTTATGGGATTCAAGGAGAATACATAGATGCTTGACCCCACGGGCTCCCCTCCATGACACTCACTTCTCAGGGCAGCCAAGCATCAGTCCCCATGGAAATCTCCCCATGGCGGACTTAGTATCTCTTCCAAGTATCCGAACTTATCCTTCTCAAGCAACTAGAAGGGTTTTTGGCCTCTAAAAACAAGGTGTTTAGTAAGGATTTCTGTTAAGCGTTACTCCTTGGTGTCACACAAACGTGATTGAGACATTAAGTCCACCAAGATACCAAACAAATGTAGTCACGCAAGCATGATTTAGACCTTGAGGCCCTACTTAGATGTTGATATGAGAAAGAGTCCAAGGGTCATCACTTCCCAAGTAACTACAATTCCCACGTAACCCTTCTTTCAAAGCTTTCGCCCATCAGGTATTTATTTATAGTGAGTAAAAATGCCAAGATACTCTAGCTATGCTCACTTTGGGCCGTTCCCTTCTCACGATTGTCACTTGCTTGCAAAAGAAAGCAAATGGTCAGGAAGGCAGGCCCTCTAAAGGTAACAAACAATTCGAGCCATGAGAATGGTATCGAAGATATGGATTTCTTATCACCCTAAGAAGGATGAGAGCATACTCTCCTACTCCAATGTCAAACCCAACAAACAAAGTAAACACATGTTCATTCCATCCTACTTAGCAAACATACTAGGTGCCTAATTATGAATCACAAACGCAAAGTTTGGTTGGAATATAAGGCAACCTGCAAAATCACTAAGTTAGAAGTTTGATTTGTTTGGTCTTTAACTAGCGAACCTACAAACAATTCATTAGTAGTTTGTGAAATAATTCTTTGTCAAGCGTTTTGCCACAAAGCTACCAACAATGTTAGAGAATCAAGAGAAATGAATCACCATCAAAATTAATCCATAAAAGTTGTGATTCTTTGTCCTCTTAGATTAATCTATGTGAAATTTATCAAATTTACCACCCTAGATTAATCTAGATAAAATTTGCATGAATGCATGATTAATTTGCCAAGCTAAATTAATCTAGATGAAGGTTGCATGATTTTGTTTTTGAAAATTTTGACCATTTAGAGAAGCATAATTAAAAATGTCATAACTTCCTCAATATTTATCCAAATCACAAACCGTAAAATGATCTGGAAAGTTAAAAACGTGATCTAATATACCCAGAAATAGTTTATTTTAATTATACACGAAATGTTTTACATGATCAATTGATTATGACTGTTTTTTTTTTTTTAGAAGAAAAATCTGCAACTTCACAAAACATTCAAAAAAATATTAGATCCAAGCATGTTCACATCGGGTTCACCAATTAATGTAGCTTAGGAAATAGGAAATCATCACAAGAAAATCAAAACACTAATCTAGCTCAATCACGAAAACTAAAATGCAATGATCAATCCTAAAACACACTCAATAGAGACATAAAGATAAAACATTCAAAAGTAAATACTATGCAAACCATATGTGGATATGAATGCTTCCTTCATGCGGCTCCATTGTTCTTCTTTCCTCTCCAAATAGCCTTTGTTTTTGGATCTCACCTTCAAGTGCATACACATGAGATGAAAGCAAATAGACAAGATTATGGCGCAAGAGTACTCGAAATGTGATTGTTTTGACAAAGCGATTAGAAATTTGATAATCTGATTAGGGCTTTGATTGAAGAAATTCATCCAATTTATAGAGAAATTGGAGAAAAAGATCAAATTAGCATGATAATGATTCAAATGGAAATTCAAATCAAGAATAGCAAAATTATGACATGTGTATGACAAATTGCTATGCAAGGATTTTATGACAATTTATGACAATTTATGACAAATTTCTATGTCAAGAATTGATTGATTGTCAATTATGACAAATTATGACAAATTTCTATGTCATTCCCATGAAATTAGGAGAAAAATAGGAGGAAATTGAATTAGAAATTAGGAAAATTAGAAAATTGGGAAAATAGGAAATTAGGAAATTTAGTGAATTAATTAATAATTTTTCATTTATTAATTAATTCATAAAAGAGGAATTATTAGCCAATTAAATGAACATTTAATTGTGATGAGAAGACTTAGGATAAATAAATAATTTATTAATCCTAGAGGAAGAAATGACACACAAGGTTAAATGATTAAATCATAAAACCCTAGAAGATGAATTAGCAATGCGAGAATGACAATTAGGTCTTGATTGAAGATAATTGATATCAATCATGATTTTAAATTGATAAATGACCAATGTGATAAATGATTTGATTGAGAAAATGCACCAATTGACGAGGAACAATGACAAATTGATCCAAATTGACATAATTGAGACAAACAACGATCGATGACAAATCGATTGCAAAATGACAAGATTGACAAGAGGACAAAAATCGATGACAAAATAGATTGCAAAACGACAATATTGAAAATGACCACGATCGATGACAAATCGATCGCAAAATGACAAGATCGAACATGACAACGATTGATGACAAATCGATCATTAAAATGACAAGATTGAAAATGATAAGGATTGATGATAAATTGATCACCAGATGACAAGATTGATAAGAGGACAAAACCCTAATTAGGATTGACGATGTCCAAAATGATGACAAATGAGCACGCACATTGATGCAATAGGAAAAGATCAACCAAAATCATAATTGAAGATTGTTGTCGACAAGACCAAATTCAAAGGTGAGATGAAGGAAGAATGCAGAAGAAAGACTCGATACTCGCAAATGATAAAGACCAAGTGTGAATCATAGGAGAAATGTTAATGCGATGCAAAAACCTAAAATAAGGCAATGCGCAAATGTTAAAGTACGATCCCGCAAGCGTTGACCATTTTTAGGTGTCTATAGGAACAACATCAGAAACCGAGTCAAGCAAACATGCTCATGAAGAATGAAATGCAAGACCTGACTATGAGAATGTCAAAAGATATTGAGGATAGAAAGAACAAGGAAGAAAATCTTTCTATATCTCTGAAGAAAAAAATTGAAGAATGTGGCAGATTGGCTCATGAGAATAATATATTGAGAACTGATTTGGTACAATCCCAGAATAATGAACAAGAGCTAGAGAGACAAATAATGACTCTGAGAGATTATCTGACTACTACAAGTGAGTATAAAGAAAAATTCAGGATTAGTGATGCACATTTGGATGATTTATTGAAAAGACAAAGGCAGAGTGAAGATTATAGAGGATTTGGATTTGTACAAGGAAAAAGCTTTGGTACTGCAAACGAAGATCAGACAACCGGTATGCAGAACTCATCAAACCAGAGGAAACTGGTAAGGCAATCTAATGCTTACAAATTAAATGGTATATGTTTTATTTGTAATAAATTTGGGCATATGGCTAGACAATGTAGTAATAGAGAAAATCAAAACTACAATCAGCTCCTGATCAATGCACAAATTGCAAGAAATATGGTCATAAGTCAAAAGATTGTAGAATGAATGTTAAGTGTCATGCATGTGGAAAGTTTGGACATTTGGCTAATCAATATAGGTCAAGGAATGACATCGAATATGTTAAAGGAATTCAAAAGAAGAATGTTACATGATATGCATGCAACAAAATAGGTCATATTGATAAGTATTGAAGAGGCAAGACTACATCGATTAGCAATGACAAAGCAAATGAGAAAGGAAAGCAGAAGGTAGATGAAATACAAAAAGATCACAATAAGAGATGGGTTAGAAAATCTAAAGAACCAAGTGGAAATGCAACTACATCGATAAATGCACCATTAACTCCACCGATACACCAGAGCATTCCTGCACCGACATGAAATTCAACTGGTAACTGAGGCATGCACCTTAGGGGTTGGCAAATTCATTACAAACCTTGCATATTCCATGGAGGAGATCTAGAAAGAGATCTGGAGAGTGCTATTGATCATTGATGGAGGTTTATCCGACATAACACTGTGAAACTGGCATCAGGTAGGGCACATCGCTAAGCATTTATGACAGTGATGAATTAGGGTTTACTCATGAATGAAAAGGAAAAATGGACTTATTTTCACTCACCCAACACTCGAGCAAACCAGAGCGAAGAAAAGGCAATCAAGAGTGAGCAAAGGCATTCCAAAGGATTTCTAGTAGTTATCAGAGAAGTAATCAAGATCTTCCAACCGATGACTGTTATCCGAGTATTTCTTTGAAATGGCATCCAGATCATCATCTGCTCCTACTTTCAATGTGAATCCCACTATTGTTGAGGTTAAGGATAGGCTTAGACCTTCTTTCAAGGAAGTTATTCAAATGGCAATGAAGGAAGACTCTATTGGTGCATTTTCGAGGGTTCCCGATGGTGTAGTTTATGTGGAAGATTTCAGGGCCTATAGTCACTGCACCTTGGAGGATTTAGGCACTGAGGAAATCAAGGGGATGTATCAATCTGTGATACTAGGCAGCTCCAGAATAATCAAGCTGTAATATCAAATCATTGAAGACCTAGGGTTAACCAAAATCTTGTACATACTTGAATTCAAGGATGAAGTGATCAGATATGTCCTGAGAAGGGTCCATAATGAATTCATCTGGCTAGACTGGCCCCACATGATCACCAAAGAAGCTATTCAGGCAGTCACCGGCTTACCAAAAGTTGGACAGGAACCAAGGAAGAAGATCTCCAACACTGCGGTTGAGAAGCTCACCAGCGCAACCCATGATGGAAGCTCGATGAGGGTCAACGCCATTAAAGATACAGATGTGAAATTTGCCAACATTATCATCGGCTACAAGGTAACTCAATCAAGTCAATTGAAGTCTATTTCCAGTTCATGTATCCATGTTGCATACCAAATGATAAACAGAAATGAAAAGTATGACTTCTATGAATAGTTGAGAAGTGAATTAATGTTGAATCTTGTAAAAATCAAAGGTGTTAAGAAAGGAACTTTTCGGTTTGGCAATCTTATTGTCTACTTGATGTTATACTTCATGAATGAGCTACTAGGTTTGGGAAAGAAATGTTGGGCTCATGACATACCGGTAGGTATGCAGATCAAAAATGCAATCACTGGTCTTGGCAGTAACAGGAATGAGAAGCTTTGGGGCTACTTTAAAACTTTTCAAGAGAACATGAGACTAAGGGAGAGAACCTCCAAACACATTGTGGATAAATACTCCACTGGTATTTTCTTCATGGTAAAAACAGATGAAACACTGATGGAAGAAGTGGAACCTAGAACAATATGGGTCACTGAATTGGGGTATGAAGTTGATGACAACATCTTGGAGCTATATGCTAAAATTTTGATTGATGCTCCTTTGGATGATAAGGCTGGACACTCTGGTACTGCAAAGGAGAAGGATTTTGAAGTTAAAACTAGCTTCAATAAGAAAAGGAGGGAAAATAAAATAGACAAAATGTGTGCATTTGTTCAAAATGTAATCCACGGGATAGATACAAAACTAGGTTCTGGATCTAAATCGATAGATCAACTGGCAATAGCTAGTGCTCCTGAGGCAAAGAGGCCTGAGACTTTCATTTCTTCTATCACTTATGACTCTGGTCCAGAGGATAATCAACCTCTTGCATTCAGAAGGGTACAGAGGAAGAAAGATGATAAGCCTCCAGTAGAAGAGAAGAAGGTGGAACCAAAGGAGGAAGCTAATAAGAAAAGTAATAACTGCATCCACTATTCTGGTAAGGAAACCTACTCAAAAGAGTCAGCTTGCTCCATCTGCTCCTGCAACCCCCAACAAGAAGAAAAAGAGTGATGAAGCAACTAAATCTGGTAATATGACTTGTGCAGAGTTAATTGATGAGGTAACTAATGATGGAATTTTGAAGAATGTGTCAAATTTATATGAAGATTTAGATGACAATGAGGAAAATTAAATAAAAGAAGCAATTTTGTTACATTTATAAATATATAAGAAGGCTTTGGTAGAGATTTTGAAGGAAAATCCCTTATCATTATATAATAAGTTAGATGCAATCAAGAGGGACAAAGAGATTAAAGAAGTTGAACTTTTAGGTGTTTGTGGTTCTATAAATAATGAAGAAATGAAAATGTGTATAGATGTTGCAAATAGAACAATCTTTAGCAGCAAAACCTGACAAATAGGCTTAATGATGGGTAGTGTATACACATCAAAATGGCTATGAGCGATTAAATAAATATTTTATATTTATTTAATGTTTATTCTTCTATTAAATAGTTAATTTGAAAAGATTAATTTATTTAATTCATTTCCTATCTTTCTATTAATTAATTTAATTGAAATATTTTATTAATTAATTCATCTATCCTATTCCTCTAATTAATTAAATATCTAATATTTAATTATTCTTTTGATCAATTAATTGAATATCTAAATATTTAATTATTTCCTCCAATCATTTGAATATCTAATATCTAATGATTATTCTTCTATCCTATAGTCTCAAATATTAAATAATTTTTAAATTATTTAATCCCTTATCCAACTCACCTTCCATCTCCACTTCATCTTCCCTTTGCCAACTCATCAATCATGTGGCTAAAGATATAAATATTTCTTAAATATTAATTCATCATTTATCTTCAACCTCCAAATTTAATGAAATATTGTGTACGTACACATATTTCTTAAATTTTCTTCTATATTCTCTCCAACATCCCTACATCTTAGGAAGGACTAGAGTCCACTTGTCCTCTTATGTCTAAATATTCTCCAACCATCCCCAGATTCCCTTAGTCAGAAACCCAGTCAAGGTGAGATGAGTGACACTTGTCTTCTCCTTCCCCCTTTCTCTCAACCTTCACCTTTGCTCACAACCTTCCAAATCTACAGATCTGATCATGACCATTGATCTAGGCCACATCATCTTATCCTCTCAAAGTCTATAAAATCAGGAGTTTGAGTTGAGAAAGAGTTAGTCTTCAAGTTAGTCTTTAAGTGAATTTTCAAACTAATCATTTGTGAAAACTTATGCATCTATGAGTTTTTAATCTTGAAGTAAATAACATTAATCATTTTAGCATTGCATATCATAGTATTAGTTATCTCTCCATTATTCATATGCCATCTTCGAAGCTATCAGTGCTTATCTGAGAGCACATCATCTGCAACCAAGAACAGTGGAGTTAGGATAAAATGAGACTTAAATCATGAAGGTAAAAATAGTGTTTTTATTTTAATATTTAATTTCATGTAGTTTCATTGGTTGAGTTTGGATTTCCTATAGCATTTCCTTTGTATTTTGTGAAACTAACATGTTGCAGGTAGTATTTTGATGATGAAATTCAAATCGACACATTTTGGCACCCACCGTGGGGCTCAGAGCCTCTCATATTCTTTCTAATATCCTATCCAATTCTTGTAAAAAGAAAATTTAATGCATTTGTAATACAGATTCACGCCTGTGTGAGTTCTGACAACACCTTTATTTGATAGGTTAGCGCTTTTGTCCTCCAAGTTAGCACATTTGTGATTTAGGTTAGCGCTTTTGTTTGTAAATCAACGCATTTAATCTTTAGAACAATGTTTTTGTCCTTCAGGTTAGCACATTTGTCAGTTTGGTTAATGCTTTTGTTAGAGAATTCTTGCTTCTTAGTCTGCGGAGCAACGTTTTTGTGTTTCAGGTTAGTGCTTTTATCCTTTAGGTTAGCACTTTAGAGGTGAAAGACAATGCATTTGTTAGGATAACACTTTTATTTGCAACTAACAAAATTTTCTTGTAGGTCCGAATGTCCAAGAACTTAAATTTTTTTCAAACTATTGACATGTATGTGCAGGATTGATTTTAAATAAAATTTCATGCATTTCCTCATCTAGTTAATTAAGAGTTCTATTTTGGAAAGTAACACATCATGTCATGCTCATTTAGCTTAACTAAGGGGATAAATTAACAGCATGCAACTTGCATTTTGAGTGACTTATTTAAAACAGTTGAACACGGATTTTAGAAGGCTAAAATGAACTTGTGTTTTCTATGCTCTATGAAGTAGTAGGTAAGTATGCTCTCACCATCATACGGTGATCAGAAAACCAGACCTACTTTATTTTATGTATAACCTTTAGAGGGCCTACCTTCCCGAGCTGCCTTGAGGGGGGCAGTGAGAAGGGAATGACCCAAATTGGAAATGGGCTAATACCGTGTCCTTCCAATCCACTCTAAATAAATCATGTTTGTGACAAAAGTCACAAGCAACATGTGCTGATAAGTTCATACCGACACTTTGTTTCCCCATAAACCCTATGGAGTGTAACCTCTATAGGCTGGAAACCTTCTATATTTATAGAGCTGAAAGTGTTGCATGTATGGCCACATGACTAGAAGCCTTTACTAAAAATTACTTGTACTAGTTGCCAAAATCCTTCTAATTGTTGGTGCAGGAGGTTGGACCTCTGAAGCGGCTCACAGACATACGGTTCTTAGTAGAGATAAAAAGTTTTCCATGGGGATTTTTTATGGAAACTGGTGCTTGGCTGCCCCAGAGAAGTGAGTGTTGAGGGTGGAGCCTATGGGGTCAAGCATCTAAATATCTTCTTTGAATAGAGTAGCCTCAGGGGAAACCTCATGTGAGATTCAACAATTATTGTCTCAACCTGCCATAGGATTTGTACTTGCTTATGCATTTTGTTTTTCAAAAACATTATGTCTTCTATGTCTATGACATGTTCAAAATGGTTAAAAATTGAAGAAAATCATCATCTAAAAATGAGCGAAAATCCAACAACTTGCTGAAAGATTTGAGAAAAATCCTTGAAACATAATCAAAATAGCGCTTTCAAGTAATAAAATAGTGTTTTTATCCCATAAGTTAACACTCTTTGCCACAAGAGTTGGTACAAAGGCTTTTTCACATCTAAAAAGCATATCAAACCAAAATTTCAACATCAGTATCAAAACACTTCTTGAGTAGATTTGTCTCTAAACTATCACACATTTTCAAACTAGTTCAATAATGGGGTCACTAATTTGACAGGCTATTTCTGAAAGGTTTCCATAAGCATAAACATTCAACAATCTATTGATTCAAACATTTTAGGTAGAAAAATAAACATCATTGTCAAAGTGTCTCATCAGGATATATCAAATCCTCTATCACGAAGCTTGATCAATTCATCTTGTGTTCATTATCTTGGATATATCTTTCCTATTTTGAACCTAGGTCATATCAAAATTAGAATTGCACCAACTTTGGAATCAAACAAACTTGTAAACTATCAGATGCTTATATGACTTTTAAGTATCGCCTTAGAAAACAAAAGCCAGTTATAAAGCTACTCAGAAAAGAATAAGATTCTTGTATATCAATCGCAAGATCTTATTAAAACATAGGACATTCCTACCCTATTTTTGTCACTATTTGCATGGCTGTGGGACATAGTTTGATGGAGAAATTTTGCATGGACGTGCTTTTCAATAAAGAGACACTTTATCACAATGAACAAACAATAGTGGTAAAATCAAAAAAGCATATCTTCCTAAACCAATAATCACTTATTGAGTTGTCCTTTGGAAACTTCAAATTTTTTGAAACAATCACATGCCAGTTTGGACTAGAGCTCATTACGAACAACTTAGAAAACAACAAAAACAAATGGAGGAAGAAGATAATCCGAGATTCCAAACTTTTGGGTATACCGTTGTTGACGAAGAAGTGGTCAATAAAACCATTAGAGACCTTGAGAAAGATTTCAAATTTGATAGACTAGTGGAAAAATTATTGGCAAAACAAAAAGAGAAATATCTTTTGATGTTGGCAAAATGAGGAGCTAAATTGCCACAAGACTTTAACATAGAAAGCTTGAAACAAGATGTGGAGGCAAGTAACACCCAAAACACAGATGATCCAAATAACAAAGATGTAAACAAAGAAAGTCATGAAGAGACAAGAAAAGAACACGACGACACAAGAAGAGAGCATAGTGATAAAAGAACTTACGAAGAAATAAGGAGAAACTATATGGATAATCCGTTATTAAACCTTACTCAACAAATGGAAACTAGACAACAATAGATACAAGATATGCAAAATGGAACAAGCTCTAAGAAGTATTCATTGGAAGATATCTGCCCATATCCTTTCGATAAAAATTTGAATATGGTACCATTTCCATAGCATTGTGAGATCCCTAAATATGAAAAATACGATGGAAAATCTGATCCTCAGGATCACATTAGGGATTTTTGTACTATGAATATGGAATTTGCACACAATGAAACTTACCTGATGCGTGTTTCCCCTAGGATTTTAAATGGACAATCAATGGAATGGTTTTCAAGATTACCATCTGGAATCAAATATTTTGAAGAACTCGTGAATAGATTTATTTCACAATACTCCTAAAATGTAAGGAATGAGATAACAATGCTAGATTTATGCAATGTTAAACAAAAGAATGGTGAATCTTTTATGATCTTCTTGCAATGATGGAAACAGATGTTTAATAGGTATCCAAGAGATGTACCTGATCAAGAAAAGGGACATATTCATTGATAATCTTATTAGTGAAATGAGTTATCAACTAAAAATGCAATGTCCTCCCTCCTTCACCAAGATGATTGAGAATGGTCCGAAAATAGAAAATGCAATGGTAAAGAAAGGAGAGCTAAAACTTTACAATAATTCTTACAACAATAACAACAACAACAACAATGGCAACAATGACAAACCCAGGTTCTGGTTAAAGAATAGGAATGTCATCAATGGAGGAAATGATGACAATAGTGCTACAAAACAACAACCAATTTTTAATCTATCAAGTCAAATCCCAAACAATAACAATCAAGAAAGAAATAAAACCAAGTCTTTCTTCTCCAATCCTAGCAAGAAATTCACAAACATTGGAGAACCATTGGAATCGGCTTTAAAAAATCTTCTTGCAAACAAACTGATTATTTTACCAGAAGCAAGAAGTTATGAACCACAAGTCAAGCCTAATTGGTGGAATGGCGATCATTTTTGTAATTACCATCAGAATAAAGGACACCAAACAAATGATTGTCAAAGATTGAAACACCTTATCCAAGATCTAATCGACAATGAAACTATCATAGTGGATAGCCATAAGACAAATGAATCACACCTAGCCTTCAAAACTCCACTTCCGAATTATGACAAAGGTGAACAATCCCAATTAAAAGATGACAAAGGAAAAGCCAAAGTGAACTACACTTATACATATGATGATGTGGTAAATTTTATCATTGTTAAAGATAACACACCTTCAGAGCCAATCAATGTCATTAGGAGAAGCAAAGTGAAGGTCACCTTTCTGGGTATAACAAAAGACTCAACATCCACTTCACAACAATACAATTTAGTAGAGAAATTACAGAGAATACCTACTCAAATATCAATTTTAGAACTTCTCAAAGTTTCACCTATGCATAAGGAAATTTTGGAAAAAGCCATAGTAGAAACAATAGTTTCAAAAGACTTGGATGTGGATCAGTTCCAAAACATGGTGGGACACCTTATAACCCCTCATTGTTTATCATTTTTTGAAAATGATGACACATCATTGCAACATCCTCACAATTCTCCTTTACATGTTGAAGTCACCGTTAATAAAACTTGTGTCAAACGTGTACTCATAGATGGAGTGGGCTTAAACATTTGTGTATTAAGTTTAATAAAAGATTTGGGATATTCAGAAAATGTAGTAGATCCAAAGAAGAAAATAACTATTAAGGCTTATGATGAAGCAAAGTGTTCTTCTAAAGGAACAGTGGTGTTACCAATCAAAATAGGACCTATGGAAAGGAATAAATTATGTCAGGTTTTAGATTTGAACCTCTCTTACAACATTCTTCTAGGATGCCTGTGGATTCACACCATGCAAGCAGTTCCTTATAGATATCATCAATGTGTAAAATTTCCTCATCAAGGACAAGAGGTCACTATAATTGCAAACTCTAGCCAATATTGCAATAATCTGAAGCCAACACAAGATACAATAGTTCCACATAACAAGAATCAGTATATCCTACCAAAGAGATTCAAGAAAAGTTATGGGAAACCTTTGAGAAAAAGCTCAAATTAAATGATGAAGGAATGGGAAAATATTCTTTGCATAATTTTCCACTTTCACCTAAGTCATATGGAAAGCCTACTGTATGTGGGAAAAGCGGGTCAATAGAACTTAAAATGTAAAAAAAATTAAGCCTAAGGAGCCTTGTCCACACATCCACAAGACTTCTTGGTGCAAGCTATGGAGTCATGAAGGATGACTTAGCTTCCCAAGGTTGGTTCCATGGTTCTCTATCTCACAAGGTCCCTCAAACCAATGTCTTTGCTCTTAGATCACTGAGCAAAGTAGTTTAGGGATGACAAATGCAAGAACGAGGGATGCTTTGGTTGATTTTAACATGAGAATGCAACCTATCTATGCATGATCCTACAAATGAAATGAACTAGATTATAAGATGACAAGATTAGTAGTGATACTATCCTAACATGATATACTTAGTTATGTATTTAAGCTATTGATAAAAGAAGTAATCTAAACTGATTATTAGATTAATTCTTATTTGCAAAAAGAGAGACTTAAATGTGATAAAATTGAGCATAACTATGATAATAAGAGCTTGCATATCTGAAAATGGAGGAATGAGAGCTCTATTTATAGCACAAATAGGGCAATGCATGGCCAAGATTGAAAGAGATAATCAAGGGTTGAGTTTGAAAGTTGCTCAATCCATGTTTACAATTTTCACCAATGAAATGGTTACAATTGTCAACATAAGGGTGGGTTGAGAAGAGAGGTAGGAAGCATTAAATGCTTGAGAAGACCTCATGGTTACCTTAGGGGGTAAGGGTTAAGGTTAGGTTAGGATTACCCATTGGATAAAGCTTTTACCCAAAGGATAAACTCTTGTGCAAAGGATTAAGGAATAACCATGGTCAAAGCAATAAATGCTTGATGAGACCCTTGGGTTACATGGAGGTTGAGTTTAGAAAAAGTCTTTAATCACGTTGGAGGGTTGAATTAACCATTAATGGTTTGGAAGACTTTCAAAGTTAAGTTGTTGAAGCCTTTAATGGTTTCCAAAGACTTTGAGGGTTTGAGAAGTGACTTCCTCTTTCTTAGGGATGTGACAATATTTAGAAGATGGGTTAGGCTAATTTAGAAGTGATTAGAAGAGTCTAGAAGGGGGTTAGGAATAGGGTTTAAGAGGCAAGTGGGAGATGTAGGATTTTGCAAGTGGATGGAGAGATAATAGGATTTAATTGAAATAAAGTTAATTTAATTCAATTTGGTTGCAATTGGGGAAATTGAATAAATTAGATTTATTCAATTTAGGGTAAACTATTGATTAAATTTGAATTTAATTAAAAAGTGGATAGAAGGGATTTAATTGAATAAAATGATTTATCCCATTAAATGGTAAAAGAGGTTTAGTGAATTTAATTTAAATAAATTGAGTAATTTACTTAATGTAAATAGAGGAATGTGAGTGATTCAATTAAATTGGATTTAATTGAACAGAGGAATGAACATAAAATATTCATTTAGGAATATGATCATTTTTATACGTCTACATTTTGCCCCTCTTTGAAGTGACGTGTGTGCACATGTTAATTCAAAGAAAATAATGTGTCGTTGCGATTTATGATCAATCAATTTTTTTATGTCGTTTTGAGATATGTCATACCCCAGTTTTGATAATCGATGCCCTAAATTTGATAAAATGATGTTGATAATGCCCCCTCAGGAGATGAATCAAAATTTTGAAAAATTTCTTGGATTGTTTTGGATAATAGCATTTTGAATTTTGGTGTGTGTTGAATGCGTTTATTTGATTCATCTCCCGATAAGGATGTCAGTTAGGTTTAGATGGAGACCGTGAGCAAGTTAGATGCCCCATCTCCAAACCCTAATTTCAATTCACCCTATAAAAGGGGAAAAGTGCATTGTTTTGTCTCATTTGTGCTTTGTTGACTTTGGAGAGAGTGATTTTTGGAGAAGAGTCAACATGTCGATTCCATATTCTACTCATTGATTCGAGCGCGTGCGGAGGTATTGGAGGCCCGCCACATATGGACTACCGGTAAGTCAACCTTTTGACCCCTTTTGGATTTGTGATTTTGTCATTTCTGGTATTTTTTTTGAATTTTCTATTCGGATTTTACGTGTTAGCGCATCACGTCGAAAGGGTAGTGCATACGAAAAATTTCGTAGCGCATAGGGTCCAATTAATAGGGTAGCATCCGAATGTTTTAGGCTAGCACATAGGCAGGGTAGGGTAACGCGTTAAGTTAGGTTAGTGCACTGGGTACTTAGGATAGCGCAAAGGGTAAGTTGCGTAGCACGTAAGAAAAACCTAGCGCATAGGGCTTGTTGGAGGTCGCATGAGGAGGGTAGGATAGCACGTAGGTGTAACCTAGCGCATAGGGGTAAATTCGCAGCGCGTCGACAAAACCAGCTAGCACATAGACTGTGTTTAGCGCATAGGGTATGTTAGAGGAAGCATGTGAAGAAAAGGATAGCGCATAGAGTTTGTTTAGTGCATAGGGTTGTTCAGGTAGCGCGTAGACAAAACAACGTAGTGCATGAGATGGAGTTTAGTGCATACAGGAAATTTTGATGGGAAACTGGAATTTTGTGAGTAAGAAAATTTTGTAGGTAATGTCAGGTTTTCTGGGAGAAGGGAATTTTTGCCAGTTTCCATGTTCGTTGTCTTTGATGTGTCCAATATGAGTTCTAATACAACTTGATTTGTTTTGTGATGTTGCAAGTTGATAGTGATTTTGATATGATTTTGGATATTTCATGGAACTTGATTTAAATGTGTTCAAAGTTTTTCAAGTTTTGGATATAAATATGATTGATATGAATTTGTGGAGCTTGAGTTGTGTTACAAGCTGATATGGAACTTGAGTTGTGTTACAAGTTGATATGGAACTTGAGTTCTGTTACAAGTTGATATGTTGATGAAATGATATGATGTGAAACTTGATTTAGATTTGTTCAAAGTTTTCAAGTTTTTGAGATGATTTTGATTTTGATATCCATATGTTGATGAGGGAACTGATATTTGGACTTGCATTATGTTTGATAGGAGCGTCTTGGTGTAGTGCAGTTGCGTGAGCAATTTCTGAGACCATGGTCATTGATACCATGATTGACACAGGGAGACAGTGATATCATTGACAGGTGTGGTTTGAACTCTTTGCTAGAGATGCCTCGATTTATTGTAAACTGGGGTTTGTTGACAGCATTGGCAGAGAGGTGGCATAGCGACATGAACACCTTTCATTTAGCTACAGGTGAGATGACAGTGACACCAGAGGAGTGCTACCAGATTTTGTGGATTCCTGTAGTAGGTGCACTGCTACCATATGAGCAGACAGAGGAGGGTGGGATCAAGGCACTGTGCTGGATTTTTTAGGATGATACCATTTGCGGGTATGAGATCCCATGGCAGGAGTTTCTGGATTTGGATTATGCTCCCTTGCCATTAGTTCTAGTAGGTTTCATTGGTGCTTTTCTATGTGTCGACTGTAGGTCGAAGGGATTTTCCATTGGATGGGGGTTATTGCTGGAGGACATGGTGACGCAGGGTCATCGTTTTGCATGGGGATCAGCTATGCTGGCCCATCTATATAGGGATCTTCATGAGGTAGTGTACCTTGGATACGGCAGTCTATCAGTGGGCGTGACACTTCTCCAGGTATGGGCATGGGAGCATATTCCCACGGTGAGGCCATTGGTAGATAGAGATAGGCATGTTGGATGCGCTTATGCATATGGGTACAGAGGTTTAGTTGTCCAGCGTAAGTTGGGAAAACTAGAGCATTGGAGGAGAGTGCTGGATGACATTGATACGGTCGTCTGGCGACCATATACAAGTTGTGATATTTGGGCAGAGGATGGGATGGAGATGCCACATGTCTTCATGTCTTGATATCTGATAGGGCGAATGCCCTTTGTCATAGATCAGATATGAGGATGTACGGAGACCAACTCAGAGGAGGAGATTAGATGTATTACCTCTACCAGCACCGAGGATGGGTAGAGGGACAGGGGGTACCCCTTCATAGGTACCCTTACAGATGTGGATCCCGACACATGTGGAGGATGCATAGATCAGATTGCTGCAGTTGTCAGTGCAGCAATTGCAGGCACATATGCTGGCATAGCAGCGTCAGATTACAAAGCTGACCATAGAGCACGATACTGAGATAGAGCGGTGGGGTCGAGCGGAGGAGCTTGCAGCGAGCTTGTAGAGATCAGAAATAGGTGGTCCGATGAGAGACACCTTGAGAGAGCTAGCTTTGAGAGCCAAGGAGGTGGAGAACTACTGGCGCCATTATGAGGATGTTGTGCCTAGGGAGCACCGAGTGCAGAGTTTTACACAGTCGAGATCTAGTCAATCTCGAGAGACTGGGTCGCGGTCAGAGAGTAGAGGCGTGACAGGGCCTCATAGACAGGATCCACCTGGAGATCCAGAGGCTGGGACATTATGGCGAGACCATCTCCTTTAGGAGATAGTCATACTTGAGAGACGTTGTCTCCATTGTATTTTTTATCATTGTTTTTGTTGTACTGGGCATAGACATGAAAGATATTGTATATTGATCATTTGTTGAGATATATATGACACCATTTTCTTTGATCATGTGATGTATTATTGATTTATACTTTTTATATGCTTGTGTTTATTCTATGATTATGCAATGTTTAGATAGATGTATGCGATGTGAATGCAAAATGTTATGAGATATATCTTGAAAATGAGATGTATGATATGATATGCTGTGAGATGTATCTTGAAAATGAGATGTATGATATGGTATGCTGTGAGATGTATCTTAATATGAAACTAATTGTAAAATGATATGCAACTAATTGTAAAATGATATGCAACTAATTGTTTTTGAGCATCCTCATTCTGCATTTGTCACCCCGATATAGCCACATGTTATTTGCTTTCGATATATATATCATCATTGAGCCTTGATTGATCTTGGGATATGTTGAAAATTTATACAATCATAATGGTATAATTGAACCATGATGCCCTGAGAAAAATTTACATGATGTTTGATTTTGTAAGATAGCACAAGCATCAAGGTATAATTAAACCAGGATGACCTGAGTGTGGATTGCGTATAAACAGACAAGTTAAACCATTTGTATGCGTAAAGTGGAATCATGTCTTCAGTGATGTGTTGTGAATCATGTCTCAAGACAAGTATTTACACAATACAAATGATCGCCTCACAGACAGAAGACTAAAAAATTTTGGAGTTTCCCGATGTTTCTCTAGCTTTGAAGCATTGTAGAGAAAATATAGAGAATCCAATAATTCAAAAAGTTTAAATGCAAGAATAGTCAAAACTTTATGCAAAATGCAACATGTGATACTTTAGAAAATCATCCATCATATTTCTTTTGTGTTTCTTTGTTTGAACAATCAATGTTTTGCTTTGTGATTTGCGTGAGCCTTTGGTTGTTGGATATGATGTTCTGAGTTTGCAAACAGTCTTGATGATTTGAACATGCTACAATTTTTCACCTGTTATTGCCCCTAGCTAAGTGTACCTCTTGATGCAGGTATGTATAGTGATTACCAAGCCATGGTGAGATGTGGTGAAAGGCTAGATGGATAAGTCAGGATAGTGACTACGCTAAGTATGTCCTGAATGGATATTTGTGATAAAATGTCGAGCAATGGCCGATAGTGCTTTACTGCAAAGATAAGGATATGGATATGAGGAGTTGTTCTTTCACAATAGTGCCTATTTGCCAGATTTTCACCAGTTGCTTTTATTGTATCTTTTTATTTGCTTTTTCTTGATTTTTGTGATTTTTTTTTTACTTTTCCATGCATTAGACTACTCAAGTGTAGTATTTCTTCAGATGGATGTTGTTAGTTGGTTCATCGAGCACATCTCCTTCTGAATTTGTTAGCTGATAAGCACCTAGTCCATAGACTGATATGATGACATAGGGACCTAACCAGTTAGGTTCAATTTTCCCTTTCTTTTCTCGATCTTGCTGATTTCTAGGATTTTCCTTGAGTACTAGGTCACCAATTTTAAAAATTCTAGGAATGACCTTGTGGTTGTAGCTCTTGCACATACATTGCTGATATGATTTGAGATGAGTGTAGGCATGTTGAGTTCTTTCATCTAGAAGCTCGAGCTTTTGCAGTCGGTTAACTCGATACTCTTCATCTGGGATTAAGTCTTTTAGAGAGACTCTGAGAGATGGAATTTCTACCTCCAAGGGTAAAATAGCTTTTGATCCATATACCATTGAGTATGGTGTTGCTCTTGTAGGTGTGTGAATGCTAGTTCTGTATGCCCAAAGTGCTAGATTGAGTTGTACATGCCAATCTTTGCCTGCATCATTCACTGTTTTCTTTAGGATTTTCAATATTGTCTTGTTGGATGCTTCTACCTGACCATTCCCCTGTGGGTAGTATGGTGTAGAGAAATGATGTTGGATTCTGAATTTTTCACATAGTTCTTGGACATCTTGGTTTTTGAAAGGTCTTCCATTATCAGTGATGATGGAACTGGGAATATCATATCTGCAGATTAGATAATTAAGGATAAAAGAGGCAATTTGTTTCCCAATCACTGTGGTCATGGGGACTGCTTCTATCCATTTGGTAAAGTATTTTGTTATAGTTATAATTAACTTGTGTCCATTTGAAGATGAAGGATGAATTTTTCCAACTAAGTCTAGTCCCCACTGACAAAAGGGTCGAGATGTTGTGAATGGCTGCAGTTCCTGTGTTGGTGCATGTATAAGATTGCCATGGATCTGGCATTTTGGACACTTTTTTGCAAAGTGATAAGAATCTTTTTCCATTGTAGGCCAGTAGTATCCCATCCTTAGAAGATTTTTAGCAAGAGTAGTACCACTGGAATGTGTGCCACAGATACCTTTGTGAAGCTCATGTAAAGAAGAGTCAGATTCATTATGATCAAGGCAACGAAGAAGAGTACCATCTAGACCTCGACAGTACAAAGTATCAGCAGTAAGGGTATCATGGGTAGCTTGTCAGATAAAGTTACATTTTTGGTTTTGGGACAAGTCAATGGGTAGGATATTGGTCTTAAGATACTCATATATCGTTCCATATAAGGGGGAGTCTGAACCAGTTAAGGTGTAGATAACCTGGGATTCCGAGTGGTCATAGGCTGGGGAGAATAGTTGCTCTACCAAAAACTCGTAACGACTTTGTTGTTCTGGAATTTGTAGTAATGAAGCGATAGTAGCCATTGCATCAACTGCTTTGTTGTTCAATCTTGGTATTTGCTCGAAGGTGATGTGTGCAAAATATTGCTTGAAGTCATCCACCATTCGCTTATAGGGTAGCAGCTTGTCATCCTTTGTCTGATAGTCATTGTTGATTTGATTGACGACTAATTGTGAGTCTTCATAGACCTTTAACTCTGTGATTTTCCATTCTATGGCCATTTTGATGCCTATAAACAATGCCTTATATTCAGCCACATTATTGGTGCGTGGGAACATAAGCCTATATGATCTTGGTATAGTGTGTCCTTCAGGAGTGATGAATAGAATGCTAGCACTTGAACCATGTTGTGTGTAGGATCCATCAAAGTATAGGGTCCATTGTTTGGTAGAGATAGCAAGAATGTCCCTGTCTGGAAATTCAATCTCCATAATTTGTTTCCTCGGTAGTGGTGCTTCTACTAGCTGATCTGCTATTACTTGTCCCTTGATAGCTCTTCGCTCTGTATAGTGGATATCAAATTCACTGAGAATCATGACCCATTTAGCCAATCGGCCTGTAAGACTTGCTTTGCTAATCAAATATTTGAGAGAATCAAATTTTGCAACTAGCTTAATTGTGTGAGCTAGCATGTAGTGGCGAAATTTTTGAGAGGCGAAGACCACAGCTAAACAGGCTTTCTCAATAAAGGTGTAATTTAGCTCATAGTCATTCAATGTCCTGTTGATGTAGTATATAGCTTATTCTTTGCCCTATTGATCTTCTTGTGCTAACAATGCCCCCAGTGATATGTTTGTTGTTGAAATGTAGAGAATGAGTGGCTTCCCTGCTATTGGTGGTAATAGAACTGGTGGGTTCATTAGATATTGCTTGATTTGATAGAAGGATTCTGCACATTTGGCTTCCCATCTGAACGGTACATTTTTATGTAGCAAATGATTGAATGGGAGAATTTTATCTGCTAGTTGAGCGATGAATCGCCTGATAGATTGGAGTCATCCTTGTAGCGACTTGAGCTGGCTGATGTTCTTTGGTGGTGGCATCTCCATAATGGCTTGTACCTTTGCTGGATCCACTTCAATTCCCTTTTCTGAGACTGTGTAGCCTAACAATTTACCTGATGTAACCTCAAAGACACACTTCTTAGGGTTGAGCCAGATTTAGAATTTTTCCAATCGTTCAAAAATCTTTTCTAAGATGCTTAGATATTTTTCTCTGGTGAAGGATTTAGCTAGTAAATCATCCACATAGTCTTCCATGAAGGTATGCATCATATCATGAAAGATTGTTGTCATTGCTCATTGATAAGTTGCTCCTACATTCTTTAAGCCAAAAGGCATGACATTCCAACAATATGTTCCCCAAGGATAGGTGAATGTTGTTTTATCTATTGGGATATGCACACTCTAATGAGACATTGTATGTGATTGAAGGTTTTGTCATTGATGGAAACCTTGCAATCCTATGGCACTAGCAATTGCATTATACCGGCATCAGTAGATCACACTCTACACCGGCACTCAGGACACCAGCACCGGCACAAAGGCCGATAGGATTTTGTTATATTATATTTTGTTTATTATTGTAAAAATGTGTAAGACGACTAGGCAAATTGTAAAATGACTCTTATATATAAAAGAGATCATTGTAGACATTTGAGTGGTGTGATAAAGAAGTATTAAGGAAAATATTAGGCAGACCTAATGTAAGAAATATAGGTCAAGAGGTATATGTAAAGAACAGAGCAGGAACCGGTACTGAATCTGGCATAGAAGATGCTATTGTAAAGCAGTACAAGATATTGGATTTGTATAATCCTTATTGTAAGTCAGTGTGACTTCCCATTGAGCAGTGAGCTCTAGGCAGTTGGCCTTCCTGCATGTGTAGGCACCTATTGTAAGTAATATTCTCTTATTGGCCAGTGAGTGAATATTGTGGGTCACAAATCCCACCAAGGTTTTTTCCACACTGGGTTTCCTCTTAACATCTTGTGTTATGGTGTGTTTTTCATGTGGATGTTCTTGATTTTGTTTATTGCATTATTTCTTGCATATCGGTACACTGTTATATTATGTTCTACATGTTTTAAGTTAAGAAATTTTAATTACTGGTTAGATACTGATTCACCCCCCCCTCTTAGTATCTGTCGGATCCCTAACAATTGGTATCAAAGCCTGGTCCTCTATTTTGAAAAGCCTAACAGCTTGAGGAAGATCTTGATATTGGTAAAGATGGAAAATCTGATGAAGCAACTGGAAGGAGCTCTTATAGACTATGATGCAGAAAAGTTTAAAAATATCAAATTAGAAGATGATTTAAGAGCAGCTCAGGACATCATTCAGGCACTTCAAGAAAATTTTACTGTTGCAAGAAATAAGAGAAGAGAACTTTGTGAAAAATTGCAAAATGAGAATGATGAAAAGGAATCACTTAATGATATGATAAGAAAGTTGAAACAAGAGATCACAATAATAATGAATGAGATGCAGGATATGACTATGAGATTTTGGAAAGAGATTGAGGATAGGAAGAAGAATGAAGAAGAATTGACCAGAAGAATAAGTGATGTAGCGAATGAGAACACAAGACTTACCTATGAAAATGACATGTTGAAGACAGATCTGATGCATACTCAGAATGACTCAAATGAACTAATGAGACAAAAAGAAGTCCTAGAAAGAGAACTAGAAACTACAAATCAACACAAAGAAAAATTCAAGAAAAGCTCAGAGGAACTTGGCACCTTGCTGAAAAATCAAAAACCTAAAGGTGACACTTCTGCAATTGGCTTTGAAGTTGGTGAAAGCTCCAGTACTGCAAATACTCATGATCACAACAAACTGGTAAGACAACCTAATGCTTATAAATTCAATGGTAAATGCTTTAACTGTAATAAGTATGGTCATATAGAAAATGAATGTATATCTAGAAATTATCAGAATATCAACACACCCACCGGTCAATGTTCTAAATGCAACAAAGTTGGTCATAACTCTGAAAACTGTAGAATGAATGTGAGATGTTATGTTTGTGGAAGATTTGGACATTTATCTAATCAATGCAGAACACAAACCGGCATAGGCTATGGGAAAGCTATTCAGAAAAATAATGTAACTTGTTATGCATGTAACAAAATTAGGCATATTGCTAAATTCTGTAGAAGTAAAGGAACACCGATAGAGAAAAAAAGTTCTAGCTTGAAAGGTAAAGAAAAAGTTGAAGAGGTTAAGCAAGAATTCTCAAAACAATGGATTAGAAAAGCTGATCTAAATATTGGGAATACTCCTCCACTGGTAGAACCAATCAATACTTCACCAGCAGGATAGAGTGATGCTTCATCGGAAGGACAGAGCAGTGCTCCACTAGCAGGGAGTTCTTCATATAATTGAAGAAAATTTCCTTGAGGGTTTGGCAATCTATTGATACATGTGCTATTATTCCCTCGGTTAGAGATAAGAAGTTGGAAATTACTCATTACCGGCAAACAATGTTAAGTAAATACTTAACCGGCATGCAATTAATGTGGTAGATGGTGAAAAGACATTATAAAATTAAGGTTTTGGCTCCATTTCATTTCACCAAGATTTCAAATTTTTGAAGAGCGCGAAGACTCCGAGCTAAGGCATTTCGAGCAAGAAGCAAGAACACTCCAAGCAATCATCCATCCAAGGCAGTAAAAGGTATTTAATCATGGCAACCACCTCTGTAATTGAATATATAGCAAACCCTTCTATTGTTGAGGTAATAAAAAGACCTGGGCCCATATTTCAATTAGTTCCTGAGATAGCAAAGAAGGATGATACCTTAGGTGGTTTTTCTCAAATTCCTAAGGGAGTTGTATATGTTGAAGACCCCAGAATGTACGTCCACTGCAACATTGAGGAATTAGGAGATGAGGAAATTAAAACCATGTATAAAACTGTGATATGCGATAATACCGGCAATGTAAAGGATGAACACAAGATCATTGAGACCCTAGGATTTATAGAGATCCTTAGCATTCCTGAATTTCCAAAGGATGTGATTAGGATAGTTTTAAGCAAGGTACATGGAGAATTTTTCTGGCTAGATGCAATTCACAAAATCACCAAGGAAGCTGTGAAAGTTGTCACAGGGTTACCAACCAGCGGTAAAAGACCAGATAAAACTGAGAAAGTTTCAAATGACCTAGTTATAAACCTAACTGGTGCAACATTAGACAAAAGGTCCCTGAGGGTTAATGATGTAAAAGATACCAATGTGAGATTCATCAGTATGATATTAGGTTATAAAGCTACCCATGCTAATAGAATTAATTCAGTTTCAAGTTTATGCATTAAGAGTGCTTATGACATGGTCACAGAAAATGCAAAAATTGACATATGTGAGTGGTTAAAAGATGAATTAATTGACAATATTGGAAAGATCAAGAAGGACAAGAAAGGAATTTTTAGATTTGGAAATCTGTTAGTATGCCTAATGCTATATATAACAAAATAGGTTCCCGATATAGGCTACAAAGAACTTGGATATGACATACCGGTAGGCAAACAATTGACTAAACTATTCAATAACATGGGTGAGAACAAGGAAAACAATATTCATGACTTTTTCCAAGCATTAAAGACCAAAATGAAGAAAAGAGTAAGGTTATCATAGAAGATTGTAGACAAATACAAAGCTGATATATGCTTTGTCATCAAGAAAGATGAAGTCTAGATGGAAGCAGTCATCCCAAGGACAGTTTGGGTAACCGAGATGGGCTATGAAACAGATGATCACATAGTTGAAACGTATGCTAAAGCACTTCTGGAAGCCCCTAGAGAACCTAAGGAAGAAATATTTGGCAGTGCAGAAAATATTGAAAGACAAAGTCAATCAAAGAAAAGGGTGAAAAAGGTTGAGGCAGTTGTAAGGAAAGGGTCCAGACAAGCAAAAGCCATTAAGGAAGATGTATTGAAGAAAACCGGCATAACAGAGGATGAGTTAGCAACTCCACAGCCTGAAACTCACCTTTCACCGATAGGTACTTCTTTAGGAAGTGACATGCCTGCAAATTTTAAAAGAGTTGTAAGAAAAAGAGATCCCTCACCAGCAACCACACCTTCACCTAGGAGGACAAGGCAAAAGCAACAAGTTGTGAGATCTCCGGTTAGAAAGGACACACCAAAGAAGAAACTGACACCCAAGAAGAAGAAAAGGACAAACAAAGGCTTGGCCCCTCTTGATATACTGCTGAATGAAATCACAGAGGAAGGTAAATTGAAGAATATAGAGGAAATATATGACACTCTAACAACTAATGAGAAAGAACAAGTTGAAAATAGTGTTATATTGCACATGGATATGTACAAGAAATTTTTGATGGAAGTAGTCAATGAAATACCAAATGAATTATTCAAAATACTAGAGGCAAGAAGACAAGAAGTGATAGAATTGGATAAGAAAATAAAAATTGAGAAGCTAATTGTTGTATATCCGGTAAACTCTCCACAAGAAATTGATGATTTGATTGCAAAGGCCAACCGGTCAGTATTCTCTACTGCACACCGGCATATTTTACCAATGGCTAGAAGAGTTAATGAAGTGACAGAGGAAACAGAAAAATGGACAAGATATATTTTTGGTTGAGAAAGAAAAATAGGAAGAATACAGTAACCCCAAGCCTATCAAAGTCTATCAGAAAGATAGAGACAAAGGGTAAAGGAAAGGTTGGTGGACCACCTAGTATCAATGTTAGAGACAACTTACCCCCACCTTCTCTGATTACTCCACCGGTAACAACTATTGAAGATCAACCTGCGACCGAGAGTATGGATGTAGAGGATAAAAATCCTAATCCTGAAGTCCTATATACTGTGAATGTTGATACTTAGAAGATAAACATAGTAGTAGACAAAGATACAACTGATAAGTCAGATATGGCTAGTGAGCCTCCGGTAGCAGGGGAAACTGATAAACCGGTAGAAGATAAAGAGAAAAAGGTAGAGACTGAGAAACAGACTGAGGAAATGGAACATACAAAGAAACAAATAGAGCTAAAGGCTCCAGAACAACAACAACCGAAACAGGTACACAAGGAAACGATGCCACCGACAACTAGTGAAGTTGGAAAACCATTGCTTAAAGAAATGCAGACACAAACTGACCTACCAAAGGTCAATACAAGCTTGGTTACTTCCACTGGTACTTAGATTGTTGGATCATCATTAGGATACAAATCAACAAATGTGACTGAGGTACTACTTGATTCTATCAAGAAAATAAGTGACTGCAGCTCACAGGCTTACAAAGCAATTGATGATACCATACCAATTTTGAAGGTAATTGCACCTAACTGTAATATAGGTAACAAATATTCTTTAGGAAAATTGGATACACTGTGTAAATACATCTTAGAAAACATTGAGAAAATAAAGGAAGATTCAGTGAAGGATAAGGTAGAAGTTGAAAAACAGAAATTCTTTGATGAGCAAATAAAGAAGTGTAACAGAGATTTTGACACACTTCTACTGGAACTATGTAATTTATTAAAAGAGTACAAAAATCAATACAAAGATACCTGTAAAACAAACTTTTTGACTGTAGATATTGACAAGAAAATGAGCAAAGTACAGGATGAGATCAATAAACTTGCAGATAGTTTTGTCAACTCACCTGATATACTATCAGTTTTTGAAGAGAAGATAACAAATTTTGAGGAAGAACTACTCAAATTGGAAAGGGAGAAAGAAAGGATAATAAATAAAGAAAAACATTTGAGATCCAAACTAAGTCCAAGATTGGACTATCTAGCATCTCTGCGGAAGGAAGTTTTTGAGGCACGAATACAGGGAAGCAAAACACCGGCAGAGCACTTGCAGCATCTCACCAGTACAGTGAAGAGAACAGAAACAACAATAAAGGATAGAAAGAAGTTCATGGATAGTATAAACTTGATTTTGGGAGATCTTTTTCAAATTATTACTACCCAACTACAAGGTTGAAACCACAAACTCTATTGACATCTTGACAACCTTTGTCATTGATGCCAAAGGGGGAGTAGTGGGATGAGAAAATTCAAATCATAGGATAGGAATCATATGCTCAGGGGGAGCTCTCACATTTTTTTTGGTAACTCACATTTTTGGTAACATTTTTTGGATACTTTTTGAAATTTCTCATGAGTGTTGCCATCAATACCAAAGGGGGAGATTGTCGGCATATGCACACTCCAATGAGACATTGTATGTGATTGAAGGTTTTGTCATTGATGGTAACCTTGCAATCCTATGGCACCGGCAAAGACATTATACCAGCATCAGCAGATCACACTCTACACCACCACTCAGGACACCAACACCGGCACAGAAGAAAGGAAGTATACCGGCACAGAGGCTGACAGGATTTTGTTATATTATATTTTGTTTATTATTGTAAAAATGTTTAAGCCGACTTGGAAAATTGTAAAATGACTCTTATATATAAAAGAGATCATTGTAGACATTTGAGCGGTGTGATAGAGAAGTATTAAGGAAACTATTAGGCAGACCTAATGTGCGAAATATAGGTCAAGAGGTATATGTAAAGAAAAGAGCAGGAACCGGTACTAAATCTAGCATAGAAGATGCTATTGTAAAGAAGTACAAGATATTGGATTTGTATAATCCTTATTGTAAGTCAGTGTGCCTTCCCATTGAGTAGTGAGCTCTAGGCAGTTGGCCTTCCTGCATGTGCAGGCACCTATTGTAAGTAATATTCTCTTATTGGCCAGTGAGTGAATATTGTGGGTCACAAATCCCATCGAGGTTTTTCCCACACCAGGTTTCCTTGTTAACATCTTGTGTTATGGTGTGTTTTTCACGTGGATGTTCGTGATTCTGTTTATTGCATTATTTCTTGCATACCGGTACACTATTATATTATGTTCTGCATATTTTAAGTTAATAAATTTTAATTACCGGTCAAATACTGATTCATTCCCCCCTCTCAGTATCTGTGGGATCCCTAACATTATCTTGATCCTCTGGAGTGATCTTGATTTGGTTATATCCTGAAAAACCATCAATTAGTGATAACATTGCATGGCATGCTGTGAGGTCTACAATGATGTCAATACTTGGTAAAGGAAAGTCATCCTTTGGATAGGCATTGTTGATATCTCTAAAATTTGTGCATATTCTGATACTACCATCTGGTTTTGAAAATGGTACGATGTTGGAAATCCATTCTGCATAGTCGATGGGTCGGATGAATTTGACATCTAATAGTTTCTTTAGTTCAGCTTTGACCATGAGTGCCACATGTGGATTCATCTTTCATAGTTTTTGCTTAACCGGTTTAGCTCCTGGAGCCATAGACAAGTGATGCATGATTAATTGTGGATCAATCCCAGGCATATCTACGTATGCCCAAGAAAAGTTGATTTGCTTTTCTTTAAAATTTTTGATAAATTCTGATCTTTCTACTTCTGTCAAAGATTCTGCAAGGTGTATATTTTTGGTTGCTTCTATAGTACCAATGTTGATTGATTGAGTGGGCTCAATCAATATGGGTGATCGCTCATGAAAATGTTGAGGAAGAGTGTCAAGTCTCCCATCTTTAGGTGCCTTAAAAAGGTTTTCACCCTCAGATGCATCCTTTATTTTTACTTTTTTGTGATCTAGAGCTACCATTGACTAGTTTTCAGTATTAGATCCTGTATTTGGTTTATTTATGCGACTGAGAGACTTGGCACTCCCTTGGTTGTAGACATCATTACTTTGTTCATTGGTAGAGCCTATTTTGGGGTTAATGGTACATAGGTAGTGAATAATAGATTCATCATTTGGGAAAATTGGTGTATCATGTATTTCGGGTTCGTCCCAGTTGATGAGGTCAGGAAAGACAAGTGGTAAGGAATCATTTGGTGGATCAAGTTTTGTTGTGGTAAGTGTCAGGATAGAGGTTTCATTGTGATTGGTTTGGGTGTTAATAAAGTCTAGGATTTCGTCGAGGTCTTCGATGGTATCAGCCTCCGTATAGACTTGTTCATAATGTTTCTGCTTGCTTTCCTTAGCGTCATAGATATTTTGTGGTCCAAATTCAAGTAGTCTAATTTATGTGTTATGTTCTTCTTGAGAAAGGGATATAGAACTAGCATTTTCAGTAGCATTTGAGCAGCTACCCCATTCATATTCATTGGAATCAGTCTTGGAGTTATCATCCCAGATCTTTTCAGTGCTGTAAACAGGTATGTTGAATGGCGAAAATAGATCTTTGATAATTGATACTATTCTGTTGGCTTTTTCTGATTCTGCGTCAGATTCTGCTTCTAGTTTTTGCATTTGTTCGTAGACCATTTCTTCTCAGGAAGGAGTGATGTTTCCCTAAGGTGATTTTTCTTTGTTGGATATTTGTTCATGAATATGAGCTACTGCTATAGATGTTGCCTTCTTGTGAATGATGGGCTTCTCTTGATGTTACTTCTTTTGTTGATGTTCACATTCCTTACGGATTGTCTCTACTAACTCAAATAGTGCTTCTTGCCAGGATTCTTCTTTGTACTTCTTCTTTGCTTTCCACTAAGGTTTTTGATATTTGTGTGGTATTTTCTTTGGTAGTAGAGTGAATTCAAAGCCCAATCCTTTTTTGTCTTTACTAAATTGTGAAGGAGGATCCAATGGTTCTGTGACACCTTCTTGATGCTTACCAATAGGTCCTTTGCCATTGTATCCCATTTGCTACATGATTAAGTAGCCTTTTCCATATAGGTGTGTGGGTATAGCTACTTCCACAGTAGCTGTTCTATCTTCTTCCTCATCTTTGTAGAGCCAACTAAGGATATCCTTTCCTCGGATTCATGTGCTAAAGTGCCGAGTTGAATGAATGTGCCATAAAACTTGGTGATGGGCTGAGTTGCTTGATGTGTTGATGTTGTAGGTAATCCATGAGATCTAGGTGATGTGGGTAAGCTGGTCAAACACATGGGTTCCAAAGAGTATTCTCCCATGCCTTGTTCTTTGATTTTCATTTTCTACTTGAAATCTCCAAGTAGTGATTTAGACTTCTCTTGTTGAAGATCTGATGTTGAGGGATTTTGTTTCTCTATATTATGCAGAACCAAACTGTCCTAGGTTGCCCCCATTGCATTACAATGTTGAAATTGATTGTGATCAGTAGATATAGAGACCTCCTGCCCATTGTAGGGGAATTTGACACACTGGTGATATGTAGAAGGCATTGCTTGCATTTCATGTATCCAGGGTCGACCTAATAAGATATTGTATGTGAGGTCTATGTCTAAGACCTAGCACATTGTATCTCTTTGTATCAGTCCGACTTGAATCGACAACACCACTGTTCCTTTAGAGGATCTTTCTTCATCATCATATGCCTTTATAGTAATCTTTTTGCATGGATCAATAGACTCTTCTGAGAAGCCTAATGCACAGATAAGTTTTAAGGTACATATATTAAGCCCATCTCCTCCATCTATCAATACTCATCTCACTTGGTGTTTATAGAGGATGACTTCAATATGGAGAGGAGTGTTATGTGGATGACTTAGTGAGATATTATCATGCTCTGAAAAAGTGAGATTATGAGGCCCTATCATATGAGCGACCATGGCTTGGAATTTGTCAGCATCCAGATCTTGAGGTACATTTGTTTCTAATAACGCTTGCTCTAATATGTCTTTGTGTTTTGGTGAAAGTTTTAACAATTCCAGTATAGATATTTGAGCAGGAGTTTTGTGCAGTTGGCTGACTAGATCATATTGAATGGGTATAGCGTTTGTTGTTGACGTATCTCCCTTCAAGACATATTTTTGAGCTCTTGTTGTTACGTTGACAGATTCATGATCACATTGATCTCGGATTGTGATGACATTGACTTGATTGTCATCAGCTGATATATGATTGATGGTGTTATTGTAGACGTGATTGATACGAGCTCCACATGTATCATTCAAGGTTGAAGCTCCATCCTTGTTGTAGTTTGGAAGAGGATTCTTAAAGGCTCCATGGTCACCATTTGTCTTGAGATCATCTACCATTAAATCACCTTTATCAATCATGTCCTGAACAATGTTTTTCAATCTCATGCAATCATTTGTTTGATGACCTTTGTTTCGATGAAAATCACAAAAGTGTGAGTCATTCCACCAAGGTGGTTTGATTTGTCGTCATAGTTGTTGATTGTTGGTAAAGAGATAATTTTGTTTGCTAGGAGTTCTTTGAATGCTGACTCCAGTAATTGTCCCAGTGGTGTGTAGACACATTTTTGGAAATTGTTGGTGCTACCTCATGAATTGTTATTAGGTCCTCGATTTGTGTGATTGTTTTGAGCATTGTTGGTTTTTTTTGTGTTGGGTTGACCTTGATTGATATTTGGTATGTATGTGTTAGTGTCTAGGTTAGCACCTTTGGGGTTCTTTGTAGCTTGAGGATTTCTTGATAAGGTGAGCACGGGTTGCTTAGATTTTGGATCATGTGGTTCATTGTGTCCTTCGTTTCCACTATTCTTATTTTTGGTCCAGAATCTAGATTTGTCAAAGTTGTTGTTTTGGTTATTGTAGCTTGATGAACCTATTCCTTCTTTGAAGAATTTGAGCGTTCCTTTCTTGACACATGCCTCTTCTACTTGAATGTCATTTTCAATTAGTTTAGCGAAAGTCGGTATGCATTGGAGCTTGAGCCTGTAACTCATCTCACTATTCAAGTTATCGATGAAAATTTCCATTTTCTCCTTTTCAGGAATATCTTGAGGATATCGTGAAACCATACGCTGCCAATGTTGAAGGAATACCGTGAATGTTTCATTGTTTTTTTGTTTCGTATTACAAACATCTAGCATGGTAATAGCATGTTGAATGTTATAGGAATATTGAGTTATGAATTTGTTGACTAGTTCATCAAATGATCTAACAGGAGGTGTGATTTTAGATAACCATTCCATTGTTTGTCCTCCCAAACTTCTTGGGAATAACCTCACCAGATAGGTGTCATCGTGAGAAAATTGAAGACTCATGATGCAGAATTCTCAAACATGATCACAAGGATTGCTTTTTCCATCGTATTTATCAAATTTAGGAACGTCTGAGTTTGGAGGAAAAGGGACCATGTGCAATCTTCTTTCAAAAGGATAAGGACAAATTCCATTTACTGAATACCATATTGTTGTTCCTTGTTGCATGTCTTGCATTTGTCTTTGTAACATTTGCATTTGTTGAGTAAGGGCAACCAAAGGTGCATTGTTTTGCCGAGGGAAGACTTCTTCCCTTGCATTAATCCTGGGTTGAAATGGTGTATGGAATGGTATATTTTGCTCGGGGATGTTTTTCTCAAGGATGTTTTTCCTCAGTGTATTTTGTTCCGGTATGTTTTGTTCAGGAATATCTTGCTCAGGGTCACGTGCTTCCTCTTCTCGTTGTCATTCTTGGTATTCATAATGTTGAGATCTTGTTCTAAACATGTCTGTGTCGAAGTCTTCAGGAAGTTTAACCCCTTTGCTTGTAAGCATGAGTAGGTATTTTTCCTTGTCATTTTCCATGAGTCTTTCTACAAGTTTTTGAAATGAAGTACTCTCTTGGCATTCCTGAAGAAGTTCTTCAGAAATTTCGGTGTCCTCTAGACTCAGATTCTCGAAAGGATTTGATAATCTCTGATTCATGTTGGATTCTGATTGTATTTTGCTTTGTTTGTTTTGTTGAGAGCGAGTAACAATAGGCATCTAGTAGAAGCTTTCTATGATAAAGGGGATAAAATCCTCTTCGATGTGTTGCTTAGGGGTTGGTGGTTCAAATCAGGGTATGTTGTAAGTGATGCACTCGTCGGGAAAGAATGCGGGATTGATCTTCCTCCACGGTTTATGATTTGACTGAATGTGGATTTTTGACAATATGCCCTAGTCTTCAAAGGCTCCTTGTCAAATTCATTATATTTTTTCTGGATATAAAGTTTGACGTGATGAAGAAATGTTCGATGAGATTTGAAGAGTTGATGATTGATGTATAAAAATTTATTTCTTTTGACAAATTTGGAAAAACTTGGTTGTTGTTTCTTTAACTTAGTATTGTGATAAATATTCTTTCTTCTCAGAATATGAAGATTAGTCATGCATAAGTGATTAAAGGTTTCCTTTGAGTTGTTTTAGGTTCAGTTTATCTTGTTTTGAAGACTCAAGTTTTACTTTATCAAAGTGAAGGTTTAGATGCCCCCTCACGACAAAGTGTGCCAAATGATATGGATAAAGTTTCCCTATATGGAAACTTGATTTGACAACCTGAGATTTTGAACAAGTGTGTTTGGGATAAAATCCATGCGATAATAAAGGACCTATTCGTCACTTGTGATGATGTTTCTTGATTTTGATAGGATAGATATGTTTATCATGCAACCAGTTTTGGATTCTGGACAACTTTTGTTTGACTAGAAATTTTCTCTAGAAATAGTTTTTAAAGCCCTATTTTTGATACTTTGTTTTGAAAAAAATGAAGCTGATGCAAAGAGGTTTTTAAAAATGTTTTTAAAATTTTCCAAATTTATCTCTATTTTACCCCCTATTTTTCTATTTTTGATCACGTGCTAAATCAGAGACCGTACGCGCTACAAAAGTTCTTCGATGTGCTAAGAAAAATACCCCACGTGCTAGGCTGCCCCGGTCTACGCGCTAATTGGTTAAGACCATTTAATTTTATTTTTTGTTTTTCTCAAAAGATCATGCGCTAGTATGGGCCTTCCACACGCTAACTGATAAACCCTATGTGCTAGTGCTTGACACCCACACGCTAAGCTGATGTTTCAACGTGCTAGGCTATTTTCTAGATGCGCTAACTGTTTCTGACTGTTTCCAAATTTTTGAGAAGCGCTATTGTGAATACTTGACGCGCTAAGGATAAATTGTGATGCACTAAGGTATGGTTGATATGCGCTAAGATGTTGCTCTTACACGCTAAACTGCCCTAGTTTGACTATTTTTTGTGATTTTGGTGTTTTGTCTTAAGTTTTTAAAGTTGATGGGTGATTTTTTGAAGTAACAAGTGTAAACACAGCACAAAATACATAACCATTTTTCCTAATCTAAACAATAAGTATATATTCTGCGAGGATGTGTTCAGATCCCCAATGTTTCAATAGGTTTGGTTACAAAGAATACACTTCAAAAAGACTCTTTATTCAAGGGTCATAAGTAATACCATAGCTCACTAGTCTTGATACTCCGTCAGCTCAAACAACCGTGTCACCCCCTAGAGGGCGCCCATTTTTTTGCCTTTTGCCAGAAATTAACTCAAAGTGAATTGCTTCACAATTGAGTAGTTATCTTGGGAGATATATGGTGAGTAATCTTGGGGGCGGATTCTTCCCCACCCTTGCACTATGATATTACAAATGTCTGGTCACACACTTGGCTCAAGGTTTCTATTTCTAAGCTTCATAATCAAGTTTCCTATTCGACTGTTAGTGATAAACTCCCTCAGGAGGCTTCCCAACCTTTAGAACAAAGGCTTTACGTATCTCAAGGATACTAGGGGAAGGCTAATCGTTGCACGCAACCATTGAAAAAGACTTTCGTCACTTTCCACTTTTGATTATAGTGGGTTGGAACACTTGGCATCAAAGTTGTTTCCCACTTAGGTCATTCCCTTCACACTGACCGCGAATGGCTTTAAGAGTTTTTCAACACCTCGGGAAGGTTGACCTGCTAAAGGTTTTTAAATGCTTGAAATGACTGAAAGTGTAAGAGTAGTCTGGCTTTTGGATCACCTAGTTAAGGGGAGAGCATATACCTTCTACTTTCGAGACAAGGCAATCAAGTTGTTCTTTTTATCCTTTCAATCCAGTGATTTTCTAAAATCTATATGGAGATGTTGCTCCAAAAAATCATGGTGTTTATTTCAACCTTTTATGGCAATGATTTTTTGATCTATTGAATAGAAAGAGTCAACAAAATAAATTGATTGTTTGGTCAACAAAACAAAAGCGATGCATGATCAATAAAATAAAGCAATCAAAAGGGGAAGATCTTCCCTCTTTTAGTTGTAACTGACTTTTTTGATTCTTTACTTTGCCCAAATTTAATATGAATCCTTTTATGCACCAAAGGATGGTGAGATTCTTTTTAAGCCCTTTGCAAAATAAAAATTTGTCTTGTTCTTTTTAGAGCCCAAATTATGAATTTTCCTCCCAGAAAAGTAAGAAAAGATTTTGATTTGTGGTTCTTTTTAGGTACCCAAATGAAATATGAGTTCAAATTTTAACTAACTTATCTAAGTTAGTAAAAACTCTAAACTGCCCTAACGGTCACAAAACTGAGCTCCTATCTGCAAGTAAATTGTTAGAACCATGCACAATAACAAGTAAAAAGGTTAGATAACTCGTGGACTTCAACAAGTCTAATTTTATCCTCAGTTACAGATTTTAGTTTTTTTGTCTTTGTCTGTGATGCGCTACAGAACAAACTGTACACGCTACAATATAACAGTGATGTGCTAAAAGATGACAATGATGCGCTATGTTGTTTTTTAGGATGTGCTAAGATGGTTTCCGGATGCGCTGCTCTGTTTTTCTCTCACGTCGAGACCTACAAGAAAATGTTAGTGGGATAATGCACTATAGTAAAGACTACACATACTATCAAATAGACCCCACGCGCTAAACAGAAAGCGGGATGCGCTAGACTATTAACCAGATGCGCTAGGAAATTTTTCTCACACGCTGATTCTTGTTTCTCACGTACTTGCAAAAGTGCTTAAATTCAAAATCCGATTTGATATATGGGGTCGGTCCCCACGGTGGGCACCAGAAATGTATGCGGGAAAAGCGGGTCAATAGAACTTAAAATGTAAAAAAAATGAAGCCTAAGGAGCCTTGTCCGCACACCCACAGGACTTCTTGGTGCAATCTATGGAGTCATGAAGGATGACTTAACTTCCTAAGGTTGGTTCCATGGTTTTCTATCTCACAAGGTCCCTCAAACCAATGTCTTTTCTCTCAGATTACTAAGAAAACTGGTTTAGGGATGACAAATGTGAGAACGAGGGATGCTTTGGTTGATTTTAACATGAGAATGCAACCTATCTATGCATGATCCTACAAATGAAATAAATTAGATTATAAGATGACAAGATTAGTAGTGATACTATCCTAACATAATATACTTAGTTATGTTTTTAAGCTATTGATAAAAGAAGCAATCTAAAATGATTATTAGATTAATTCTTATTTGCAAAGAGAGAGACTTAAATGTGATAAAATTGAGCATAAGTATGATACTAAGAGCTTGCATATCTAAAAATGGAGGAATGAGAGCTCTATTTATAGCACAAATAGGGCAATGGATGGCCAGGATTGAAAGAGATAATCAAGGGTTGAGTTTGAAAGTTGCTCAATCCATGTTTGCAATTTGTACCAATAAAATGGTGACAATTGTCAATATAAGGTTGGGTTGAGAAGAGAGGTAGGAAGCATTAAATGCTTGAGAAGACCTCATGGTCACCTTAGGGGGTAAGGTTTAAGGTTAGGTTAGGATTACCCATTGGATAAATCTTTTACCCAAAGGATAAACTCTTGTGCAAAGGATTAAGGAATAACCATGGTCAAAGCAATAAATGCTTGATGAGACCCTTGGGTTACATGGAGGTTGAGTTTAGAGATAGTCTTTAATCATGTTGGAGGGTTGAGTTAACCATTAATGGTTTGGAAGACTTTCAAAGTTAAGTTGTTGAAGCCTTTAATGGTTTCCAAAGACTTTGAGGGTTTGAGAAGTGACATCCCCTTGCTTAGGGATGTGACAATATTTAGAAGATGGGTTAGGCTAATTTAGAAGTGATTAGAAGAGTCTAGAAGGGGGTTAGGAATAGGGTTTAAGAGGCAAGTGGGAGATGTAGGATTTTGCAAGTGGATGGAGACATAATAGGATTTAATTGAAATAAAGTTAATTTAATTCAATTTGGTTGCAATTGGGGAAATTGAATAAATTAGATTTATTCAATTTAGGGTAAAATATTAATTAAATTTGAATTTAATTAAAAAGTGGATAGAAGGGATTTAATTGAATAAAATGATTTATCCCATTAAATGGTAAAAGAGGTTTAGTGAATTTAATTTAAATAAATTGAGTAATTTACTTAATGTAAATAGAGGAATGTGAGTGATTCAATTAAATTGGATTTAATTGAACAGAGGAATGAACATAAAATATTCATTTAGGAATATGGTTTTTGATTAATTAAAAATAGGTTTTAAGGGACCCAAAACCCAGTTACATATGAAAGATATTGAGGAAAGAAACAAAACACAACGGCTGGAAAAAACCAGCAAAAAAGCCAGCAACAGAGGAAAGGACAGCAAGAGGCTAGCAAGAAATTGGCCCCAAGTCCAGCATAAACATATATTTAGAAATTCATCATGGTTTCTTCTGCATCCTACACCAAAAGCATCATTGCCTTGGCCACTTCCCTCAAGTTAGTATTTTCCTGAGCAATCTGGCTTTCTTTCATCTTCATATCCTTCTCTGTCGTAGTCTGCCTGGTTCTGCATCTAGGGGTCTCGTGGCTTAGGCTAGAAGTAGGAGCATCTTCAATAACTACCAGGTTCTTCTCCTAGTTTTTCTTTTCTAGATGATTCACCAATGCATTCATATTCTGGGAGGAGACTTTAAGAACCTGGAGGCTATGGTCCATAAGGCTTTTCAAGGCTTTCTCATTTCTAGCCATTTAGGCATTGACATTGTCCTTATCCTCCTCCACTTGTTCCTTCATTATTTTGATGATGTCCTCCAGATGTTTCAGGTCGCCTTTTATCAAATCTTTCTCCAGCCAGTCTTCCATTTCCATTTCCTCCTCTACTTCACTATTCTCCGTCTCCTTGTGTTGTTTCCCAGAGTTGGACATGTTGATTAGCTTGTTGAACTTAACTTCTAGCTCCCTTTGTTTACCCTACATGCTGGTAATGTTTTCAACCACCCACTTTTGAAAATTGAAGAATTCAAGGGTGCAATTGTGGGCGGTATCCAGAATGGTGTTTGCAGAATCCTTGCTCTGTTCCATCTCCTCCACATTAGGGTTTTCACCTTCCTTAGGCTTCAGAGCCTCTTTCTCAGTTTCTGAGCCTTCAGGGTTAGGTTGACGATTCTCAGAATTTCCCCTTCCTCACCTTCCCCATAATTCTCCTCCTTGTTAATCTCCATTTCAGAAATAGTTTCCTTATTCTTTCCCTCTTCTTCCTCACAAAGCACATCCTTTTCTTCCTACACAATTTCAACCTTCCTTTTTTTATGGGTAGGGGTGCTGGTCTCCCCAGTCGAATCAGAGTCTATGCATTTCTCAGAAATCTGAGCATTGATGATTAAAGGGTCATCCTTGGTAGCCCTACTCTTATCCTTAATATATTCATAAAACACCAGAATGAATCCCTGCTGCGCTAGAGGGTAGGAGCTAGTCTTTTTAACATGGTCGGCCAGGTTCTCGTTTAGAGAAGAGGCTAAATAGAAGGGCAAAGAAATTTTAGCCCCATGGCGGAAGTGGTTCAGGATGGTGAAATGATAATTGTAAATTTTCGTAAACCTTCCATCCACAGTTAAATATTCCATTAAAGCCCTAAGAACTTTTTGCCATAAAGGTTTTACCTGTTGGGGGGTGAAGTATGATATGTTGTCCTTCTTTGCCAGGTTGCCCTTCTCGTCCTCCGTCTTAGGAATATGGTTATTTTTATACGTCTACACCTACAAATACCCAATCAAAGACCTCAGAGAAATCAAAAGACATGTTTAACGAAGCATTTGTTAGAGCTGGAACACTTGAAGAAGAACCGAAGACAAGGACATTCTTGGTTGGTTGTACAAAGATGAAAATGAAACTATAGCAACAACTGCAAAAATCAATATTCCCATAGAACAATATGGCAATGGCTATAAAATCATGCAAAAAATGGGATATGAAGGAAAAGGACCAATTGGTAAGTGACATCAAGGTATTTCAGAACCTAATTGTCATCACTCACAATCTAAAGAAGATAAATCAGGACCTTGATATCTAAAATCAAATCAAAAGCAACATAATCATCAACAGCTAAAGTGGAGAAAGAAATCAGTCTCTAAAGAAGAAAAATGGCAAGAAAAGCTACATCAAGCAGCAGAAATAGTAGCCAATAAGCATAAACAAGAAGAAAATGAGAAACAAGAAGAGGAGATTGCAATCAAAAGAAAAGAAGAATCTTGTCAACAAGTTCAAGGAGTACGAGCAAGTGCAAAATTTGAACAAGATATTCTAGAAGTAGTGAAAATCGAGATGGCAGAAATCAGGGAACTTTTTGTACCATACAACATTCCTGTGTGGTATAGTGGTATAGTCCTAGACAATGGTTCAGAGACAAATTCAAATGAATATGAATGGGGTCTAGATGTCTCATCTACTATATCAAGTGAAGAAAAAAAATGAAGAGCAAGCAGCTATCACAAAGGAAGACTTGTCTATTACAAAACAAAAGACGGAGTTAGAAAGAAGACAAGAAGAACTCAGAATCCATAGAAAAGAGGCATATATAAGACAACAAAAGAAAGGGGATGACAAAGATAAAGTACAAATGGATATGGAGCAAGCATATAGAAATATCATATTTCTATCAAATAAAGAGAAAGATGTACCAAGGTATGGCAGAACCATAGAAGAACTAAGAGATAGTCAAGTAAGATTGACTAATAGTTTAGAAGAAGCTGAGTTTGAAAGAAGACAAAAGCTAGCAAAAGAATTATCTATATCATGTACACAAGCATATCAAATTCAAAATGCAAATGAATTTATTGAAAATAATCAAGAAGGGACTTGCAGTACTAAAGATGTGTGTGTTGATATAATCCATTCGTTTAAGGGACAAATATCAGATGAAGAACCATTTGAGTGTGAACTACAAAATACTAATATTGATTTTGTTAGAACTAATTGGAGAACACTTGGGAGAGACTATCCTCAAGATCATTCTATCTATGACATTACCTAATCTACGCCAAATTATGACCATTATGTCATGAACTTTGAAGCACCTAACGATGACAATGATTATGACTTACCCCTTCTTCATCCTGAACTAATTGATTGGGATAATCTAGAAAACCCTGAATTAGATGTCTTTTCCAATGATCATGACTTAGTTGTATATCTTAATGTTGTCGAACCCATAACACCTAAGATATCTTCCATTGCAGAATCACGTAATGTTTCTTACAGTCAAGAGAATGCCAAACTTTCCTGTCACAAAATTGAAATAAAACAAGGAAAGATACCTACTGTTGAAAACCATTTCATGGTAACACTAGATCAATCAAAAGGGAAAATAAAGGATGTATCTGACGATGAAAACCTCTTGGAGGCACCAGAAGATGAAAAGTTTGACATCCTCCCTACATATTTTTCAGGAGAGATCTAATATTCTAATAGAACCAATAGAAGCAATAAAAATTGGCACATCAAAGGATCCCAAGATACTTCATTCTATTGCCTCATTATCAAATAAAGAGAGGAAAAAATACATAGAATTCTTCAAAAAAAGACAAATAAATTTTGCTTGGTCCTATGTAGACATGCTAGGACTTAATCCAAATCTTATAATGCATCATCTCAATGTGGATTTAAAAGCAAAACTAGTTAAGCAAAAGCTAAGGAAGATGCATCCACACATCTCTCTTCTTGTAAAAGCCAATCTATAGAAACTATTAGATGTGGGTTTCATAAGACCTGTTGCTTATCTAGAATGGGTTACAAACATTGTACCAGTGTCAAAGACAGATAAAAGCATAAGAGTTTGCACCGATTTCAAAGATTTGAACAAAGCATGTGATAACTCAATGATGAATGAATAGTACCAAACCGGTACTGAGAGGGGGGGGTGAATCAGTACAGGCAAAAATATAGTCCAAAACTGGTTTGACAACAAATACTCCAAATGACTAGCAAACCGTGATACTGGTTGAAACAGAGAGCAACCATTACACCCTCATGCATGAATAGGTAAACTATCATTAGATCTTCACAATAGTTAGTTCAATATGTTTTATAGAAAGGCATAAAACACTGAACCATCATAAGCTTAACAGGCAATAACAAAGCATCACAAGATAAAAGCATCACACATGACACACATATTTTCATGTTGAAACCCAACTGGAAAAAACCACGGTGGGGATGAATACCCATAAGCTTCTTTTTGAACTCTTTAGAAGTCCGCTCTGTTAGGAGCCTTGTCCGGTTAAAGACATTACAATAGGTTCTGCTTGGAACCGATCCTGTTAGGGATCACTTGGTTAAGGGATGGCTACAATACTCGGTTAAGGGTTAAACCCGATTAGAGTTACCTTGTTACAAGATTTCAAGAACTCAATAGCTAAAGGATCTCTAGAGCTCTATAGCTTCCTAGAACTCAATAACTTCGAGTTACCCTATTAAGGGATTTGTATCAAGCCGGTTAAAGCTAACCTGTTAAGGGATTTGTATCAAGCCGGTTAAAGCTACCCTGTTAAGGGATTTCACAACTATTGAAGTGGTTAAAGATCAACAGGAATTACAATGATCTAGTAACAGCAATCAATGCTAATGCAGATCCGTTTTGGCTCCTCTTCACCTTCTGCACATTCACTTTGCAGGTATCTCTTCTCTCCTTTGGTCTGGAAGGAATCATGTATCACTTCCCTTGGATACACACATACAACTTTTTCCAACAACCTTAGAAAGAAACACAACATCGACCTTATAGTAAACAGACAAGTCGGTAGCAAAAACCCTAAACTCTAAACCTATTAGGTTAAGCAATTCAAGCGGTTCAATCCTGACTGTTGAATCATACTGCACTAAATGCAACAATCTTGAATCGATCTCAAGACATTCTCCATCCTCCCTTATCCACTGATTTCATGGCGGCTGATAACCCATCACGCGTTATCACCGTTTGACAAACTTCACACATTCCCAAGGTGGATAGGGATAGTCTTCTTCATGCAAGATCCTTCACACGCATAGGGCTTACATGGTAACACGATTTGTTCTCCATTATATTGCTAACTCATCACATAGGCTTGAGGTACTCCAACCGGTAGTCATGCAATACTTCCATTTGCCTGTTCCCATAACTACATGTCGGTTCACCTTGAGCAAATATACCGGTAGTCATACAATGCTTCCATGTGCCAGTTCCCATAACTACATGTCGGTTCACCTTGAGCAAATATACCGCTTCACTTTGGCATATATACCAATTCACACATATGTTGGTTCTCTCTTCTCACATATCACATATGCCGGTTCACTTCATATCACATATTGACATCAATGACAACATACAATATCATTATGTCCTTATACCGGTTCACATAATGCCAACAATCTCCCCCTTTGGCATTGATGGCAATATACAAAGATATCTCTCCGCTTCACATCTTCTCCCCCATTTTCTATAGATATCTTTTCCACTTCACTCCTTCTCCCCCTTTGACAACAATGCCAAAGTGGAGGCACAAGCATCCCTGTTCCATTATGCTGCTCCCCCTGAGGAGTAGCATCCTTCAACATGTAATGCCCATACCCTAGTCGGACTTGTAAAACGCGTTTGACCTTGGTTGACTTCCTATGTGGCATTCTTAAATGGTAGGTTAACAGTGATGCAATGTGTAGTTTAGATAATATAAATAAATTGTGCATACTTATTATTGTTCTTTTGCATCGATTCTTGTGTAAATGTAATTGTTTCCTAACCCTTGTGATAAATCTTGAGCTAACGCCCTCATTGAATGTGTATATGTATATGTATGCTTGCATGAATTCATGGGTGCAGGAGATTGCAGGTACAACACCGCCTAGGGCGAGGTTCATCTTCTTTGGGAATTTGCAAGGTTGAGTATACCTCTTTCATCCTTAGGACTCGGATTTGGTGGTCATAAATCTCTCATCTTGCCTTAGCCATGGACAGGTGGGCGTCGTGGGGCTTTCTTTTCATTGGGTTGCGTGTCATGTGATTTGGTGGACTTCCTCGATTTGTGTGCCTTGTGCGGGGTAAGCGAGGTTTGTTATCCTAAGTACTTAGTTCAATTTAATGTGTGGATGTACGCACTTGTAATTTAGAAATTTAAAATAGTTAGTTTTCTTTTATACGATTAATCGTAAATTTAAAGAGATCGCTTTAATTATTATTGTAGCAAGCTTAAAGTATTTAACTTGGATTAATGTGTTCATTTATGCATTAAAAGTTGAGGAGTTAGAATAAATAGATTTCTTTCATGAGATTAGTCATTTATTAAAAGGTCGCTTTATTATGTTATAGCGAGTTAATTTAATAGTTAATTTTAAAATAACGAATTTAGTGAGTTATGCGTTTTAGAAGGGAAAGATTTAAAGTCATTTGGGAAATAGAAGTAAATTAATCATATTCGCATTTGGAAGAGAAAAGGGTAAATTTTATTATTTAAAGAAAATTATTCTTTTTACTTGTAAAGTTGATTTAGTATAAAAGATTGATTTTTGGAAATTTAAATTAATCAAAACGCTTTACCCTGGTCAATAGTTTCAAAATATAATGTAGGCCTAAATTAGTATTGAGAAATTAAAATTAGAATTAAATAAGAAATAGAAACATTTTAATTAGAAAAGCAAATAAGATGTATGGAATAGAGGAGAGGAATGATTTCCCATTCTCATTCTCTTTTATTTTGAAAATAAAAATGCCTAAATTCGAAATGGAAAATTAGGGCAGGAAAAAGGGGTTTCTCATTTAACCTAGTTTTGAATATTTTTGGGGGGTTCTCTTTTTGGCATCTTGTTGGAAATGGAGGTGAGAAAAAAAAAATGTTGGAGAAAAAAAAAATGGAGTTTTGTTTGGAGTTGCAGGTGGAGATCTCCTTCAAGCCATGCCCGGAATGCATTATGAGGTAGGAATCCAACCTACCTTTTTATTTATTGTTGAATAAAAAAAACATACAAATTTGTGTAGAATGTTCTCCGTGAAATGCTAGAAAAATAGAAATGACACTACCCATGAGTGTTCTTAAGACTTAGTTTTCAGTTTTGTTGAAAGTTTGGTTGTTTTTGGATTTAAGATTTGTCATGGTTTCTTGGACTTTTGGAAGAAGGAAAATCTTTCCCAATCTATGGCTTTATTATTCTGGAAAAAAAAAAATAAGAAAGGATAAAAAGAAGAAAAACAATAAAAAAAATAAAAAAATGAAAAAAAGGGCTATGGCTGTGACTGTGTATGCTTTTTCTTCCAGTATCCTCATTCAAAAAATGTTTTAGTTTTAAAGTGTGAATCTAAAAAAATATATATATTAAAAAGAACCAAAAAAAAAAAATGTTTTTGGGCTTAGGGTTTGGTGGGCAGAGGAGCCGAAGCTCGGCTCGTGCCGCCGCCCCCTCCCCCATTTCCTCCCCTCCCCCGTGGCTCCGCAGGGAAACCCTACAACCACTATGGCCGCAGGGAATCCCTACGTCCACTGTGGCCGCAGGGTAAAACCTGCGACCGCAGTGTCCACAGGGAAACCCTGCATCCACGGCGGCTCGCAGGGGAGTCCCTGTGCCACAGTAATGCAGCGAGGGGAGCGCGGGATCTCCGTGCCTTCCGGGTTGGGAGGTGGGCCCCACAGTGCCCCCCCCCAATTTTTATTTTAGTTTTTTTTTTATTATTTTATTTTATTTTTATTTTATTTATTATTATTTAAAAAAAAAGAAAATAAATTAAAAAATAAATATAATATTAGCATTTAATAATGAAATGGGGGATGAAATAAAGAAGTTGTAATAAGGTTGTAGAAAAATCTTTTTTTTTTATAAATTTAGATTTTAGTGCTAAATATTATATATATATATATATATCAAATAATGGAGATTGCATATTCTTTTTTTATTTGTAGATTAATTAAAATTTATTAATCTTGGATCATTAAATTGATATTAACAAACATTTAGATTTGGAACTTCTTTTAATAGGAAAGGTAATCCTTGGAGAAGAGATCAATTATTGTCTGTATTTGAAGACCTTTAAAATAAAACACCATTGCTAACGTTATGAAATATATTTTAATAAGACGTTGTATTTCTTTTAAATAAGCATTGTCCTTCGATTTGAATGATTAAGATCTTCCGAGAATTTTAGAAATGAAAGCTAAAGTATAGGAGAGAATGAAATTTTGAACCTAAATTATCTTCGTATATTTTGTTATTACTTCATCGATATGCTAGTAGAATGAATGCAAGTTGGACAATGTATCGATTTGGAAAGTTATAAGTTTAAGTTTTGTATTTGCTTTGTTAAAGTGATGGCAAACCTTGATGTATTTGTTTGGACCCTGTCGTGTTGTCATTGGGACACCTGTTAAGTCGTAGGTCTCTAAATAGGGTATTGTTGGGCAATGGACCTTGTACTTTCTTTTTGCATGCACTGTTGGTTCTGCCTCTACGTGGAAGTCAATTAGGATTTGTGGATCAAAGTGGTCATTTATAAATTGGTTGTATCCACCTATGTGGCAAAGATGTAAAAGACTTATAAATTATGTATTCCTAACGATATAATACCAAAGGGGTCTTGCAGTTGAGTAGACCCGGAGATGTAGCCCCTTAGGGGTGAACTCCGAGATCATATCTGTGTTATGTGATGTTTTAGCTTCCTTTGTTTCATGCTTTAAGTGATCATGTATAAGTGTATGATGGGAAATTAATGAACTTAAATCAAAAAGCATAAAATTACTCATCTTGATAAATGTAGTAATCAGGTTCATTAAACATTGTAAGCATGATTATGGAAAATATTTTGATGATGTAAATTAAAAGTAGTAATAGTGGAAAGAATCTTGTTGGGTTACCATCATTGGATTAGCTTGTTAATAATCATGTAAATTGAACGAATGTGAATGGGAAACAAAGTCAGAACTAATGTTGTAATTTCTAAGTTGTAAAACTAAAGGATGAACACCATACAGATACTTACTCTTTATCTTCTTAAATGAGTAATGCCATGTTAATTATGTTTCACTATATTGGATGAAATTGTTTAGTTATTGCAAGTTTTAATCTCATCAAATAATACTTACCAAATTTAACTTGAAAATTGGGTTAACTCAACTATTTATCCATAATTGTAACCTTAATAAAGGAATCTCTTATGATTGTTAAAATTGAACTAAAAAGGGAAGTATTTGTATAGTTGTTTATATCTCCATCTTAGTAAATGTATCTTTCATATTAACTTCACTTAACTAAAAGGAGTGACATGCAATAAGATGGTTATATTCTAATCCTAAAGAAAGAACGTCACTATGAACTTGTATTTTAATCCTATAATGTTGAATATCATCTTGCTAACTATATTTTAATTTAAAGGAATAACGCATGTGTTATTAATACAATTCCACCTTAATGAATTTAGTCCTTCTATTAGCATTATTACAACTTCATGAATGAACTCTATGGCCACTAGCACTCTATCCTACATAAAATAACTATGACTCATTAGTTGGTTATGCTTGAATTCAAATGAAGGAACCTCACTCTATTAATGGAAGTTTAATCCTTAATGAACGAATCCCATCTTATTAGCCATACTTTTAATATTAAAGGAAGATATCAATTGTGAATGGATACCTTAAACCCAATGAATGAACTTTGTTATATTTATCACATTGAACCTTAAGGAAGGCCTCTTAAATTAATTAGGTGTTAATGAGCATTGAGTAAATAACTTCACGATGGCCTCCTAACCACCCAAAGTAAATGAACACTTCCTAAAATTATAAGGTATCAAATCATTGAACATATATATAATCATGTCTTATGCACTAGCCCATAATTAAGTTATCTAGCTTATTGGAACATTTGACGCGAGTTGAGTTAGGTGTAAGGTTACGTAATCGCGTTGGGAAACTCCTTAGGATCATTTAGCCTTCCGCTGTGCTATCTAAGTTTTAGATAACTCATAATTATCTTAATGTTGTAACTTATTAGTAATACTCTTAACTATTATTAAAAAAAAAAAATTTACACTCTATTCGAGTGTTTTAAACTTAAACCCTTAGGGGTTTCCTGGCGGGGCATGACACTTGGTATCAGAGCCCATGTTGCAACACTGGGATCTCTGGTTTCGCTTGTGCCCTTAGTTGTTGTGTGTGTGTCTATCTTATGTTGTATGCTTGTCCTCCTTGATGTGAGGGTGTGATTTAACAAACCCTACTTGTGTGTAACGTGTGTGTTCACACCTTGTTTTCACCTTATTGATGTGGGTGTTTTGGAAATAATTATGGGTGTTTTGTCTGCTTATTGAGGTCTTGGTCTACGATTTCTCTTATCTAAAAGGGAGTCGTATGTATCTTCATTCTTGAATGGTTTTACTCTATTGACTAATCCATCTGGGTGAGTTGTTAATATCTTGAATCTAGAAGTACAGTATGTGCTTGTTTATGGTTTTGATCTACCTTAATGATTGTCCACTTGAAAGACTAGTATGGCAAATATTAATGCTTATTATGTATAAATTGAGTGATTATGACTCTTCCTCTTCTCTGTCTAGTAAATTAAAAGGAATTGATATGTGTAGTTATCTTTTATTTAATTTTTCTTATTGCAAGAGAAAGGATGATATTTTTTGAGCCTTGTGTGAGCCTTATAACGTTTTGTGTTTTAGATTGCGAATGGGGAATTGGTTTGGGAGTTAATTTTTGGATAATGATAGAAAATGGTATGTTTGCATTAAAGGGTTCTCCATGTGCTTGGTAGGAGTAATATAACTAGATTCCATCTTATGTAAGGTGCATTAAAATGCACATAGTGATTTTGTGAAAATTGCTTGATGTGAAAGGGATACCAAAAGAGGACATGTTGTAGTAGCTTCAGAAGTGTATTAATGTGCTCCTCGAAAGATTTTTTTAATGTGCTTATTCAACTAGTGTGATTTAGGACCTATTAAGTGATGCACCATTTAACTTGCTTTGGATATAGATAATTGTCTTATTGTGTTTAAGAAGGAGTAAATGAAAGACTTGTTGAATTGTATGCATTAAATGTGTAAAATCTAGTAGATAGCTCTTCATTTACCTCCTTGTCGTATTATGAATTTTCAATGTTAGCTTTGATGTATTATTGTATTGTATTGTATCACGAATGGTGATTGTTCTCAAGAAGACTTGTATTACAAAAGAAAATTTGATTGTCTTGAATTCTTGATCGGAAAACTAGAACATTATAGTGCAACAATAATGATTAGAAATGTCATGTTAGGATGCTTTGGCATCTTCCTAAAAGATAGCGAAATGAAAACCGTGCAACTAAAATGATAGACTTATATCCGAGCATATGGTGTGATCCTGAAATTCTTGTGTATTCGTAGGAAATAGTTGATTTTCCAACTCTCTTCCCTCCTCTTGCCTAAAATATAGGATTTGTTGTTTTGAAATACCATTTGGAATGCAGTGATTTGAAAGAAATTTTGTTACAACGCATATGAAATTATATGTTTGCTTTGGCTTCTAATTGAAAGAGGAAAGTTTTTCGCCTTGGAAAAAGGAAATTGCATAGTTAGTAATGTGAATGAAAATGCTTAGGGAAGATTGAGAAAGATATCAGAATGATGTAATTTCTTGTGTAAATTTGAATTGTTGAGAATTTCAGAATGTGTATCTAGAGTAAACTTTGTTTGGTGATTCATGTGTGAAGCATAATTAAAACTTCCCTTAAGCATATGTTAGCATAATGTAAAGTGCTCCCCGTAAATGTGACTAAACCAGTAATGGTGATTTTCTGTGTGTGTTGTAAGGAACCCGTACTTGCTATGTGTGCCCATGGGATGGTGAAGTAATCAACCATGGGGAATATGTTTGCTTATGGGTATGGGAAACCATACCTATCTATGTGATGTTGCTTATTTGTTTCCTTACTGAGTGCCAACCCATGGGTTGTTGATAAGTCAGTATGTGAAGGGGTAGTAGTAGAAGTCACCATCCCTTGAATAGTATGAACAGCGTATGAGTAATGTTGACGCGAAGCGACTTTAGCTTCCCTATTTTGAGGAAAAGTATGGTTTTGTAATGAACTGTAACATAGGTGTACTCTATACTTCCCCTTGTGATGAACTGATTTACGAGGTTCATGTGTGCCAGCCTAATTCCTATCCTTTACTTTGAGCATATCAATGATAGTTTTTGAGCATATTGATGGATTCTATTGGAGTATTTGTTGCCTTGTTTTCATGAGAGGCATATTATTTTCTTACATAAGTTGCCAACTGACTAGTGTTGGTAGACTTGTGGGCAGACCTTAGCCATGTATACCTCTAGCTTACAGCGAGTATCCTGAGAGGAACATCGCTATGCGGGGTGTGACCGACGCGTGCCTTATTCGCGGGGTACACTGCCATGCGGGATACGTCCATTGCGTGCCTTGTCCACTTGGAGTATTGCCATGCCGTGCTAAGACACGATGCGGGATGTAGTAGACATTTCCATGTAGCCTACCGCTAGGTATAGGGTAGAGCCATGCCACGTGACGACGTGATGCAGGGTGATGCCGAGGTGCACACTACCATGCCATGCAGATGTGTGACTTGGCCACACCACATGATGAGCTACTAGGATAGCTAGACGATTGTTCCTTCCTTCCTCGTTGGTGACTAGCTACTAGTCACGTAGTGATGTAATGTGCAATTATGATTTTCTTTTAATTATTTATTTATTCCTTGTGGGCCAGCAATTTATTTTACCTTGACCTTGACAGTTTAACCACGATCTTGCAATCTTGATTTTACTTGATTTGATGTTGCAAAATTTGGAAATTATTTTCTTGTCTTATTGTTGGAATTGACAATTATTATCTTTATTCTTTTGTACTTTGGTGGCTAAACCGGTTTATCCTTGTTGTTTTCGTATGCTGGTCTTGTGTTGCAATGTGAATTCCTCTCCAAGAACGTAGGAGACAGTCTTGGATGAGTGTATACGAGGAAGTAGACGCAGGGAACTTTGAGGATGGAGGTATGTGAGGCTGTGAAACAGCTAGGATCCACTACCTACCTATGAGTGGTGACTATCTCTTGGAGGCTAAACACCTTACACAACAAGGGATATTCACGAGGGACTTGTATGGAAGGTAGCACCACTACGGTGTACCCTAGCACCATCAAGCCCTTGAGTGAGATGTTGGACATTTGTTGATCATGTATTTATTCTGAGAGCAAGCATAGAGATGTGGATCATATATGTTACCTTTGACCGAGCATTAGACATGCTCACATGTGGCCTATTGTGTTGTGCAAACCAGTCTTGTGGATGGATATTATGTGTAATCATGGATTAAATGGAATTAACTTGTCGCTATGTTATGGGGCATAGTCATTGGAAAGGTTCTTGTATGTCTGAAAAGTGTAAACAATTGAGTTCTTACATTGCTCTTATTTGACGAAAGTTAACTTGGTGGTAGAAATTGATATTTGAAGCTAGTTCTATGCGATAAAGTTTTGTGAAAGAGATGAATTGGTGAAAGAAATGGACCTTGAGAGCATATTTTCTGGTCATGTTTGATAAATGAGTAGGATAACTGTGCTTATATATTTTAATTGCTTTAAATTTGGTGTAATAAAAAGGGAAAAATCCTCGTTTCTCTACTATGATTGTGTGTAAAACCTTGAATATTTTAAGATGTGAATGATGTTAGATGCCTTCTATTAATGGATAATGACATTCATAGAGGATTTATAAATAATGTTCTAAAATAATGACAAAATAGTTGGTTGTGCAAATTGATAATTGTTAATTGAGTTTAAGGGCTAACGCGTGTTGGATGACTTCCATTTAGCTTTGCGACTTCCAGGAATAAGTCGGAGCCTAGGGGGGGAGAATGTAATGCCCATACCCTAGTCGGACTTGTAAAACCCGTTTGACCTTGGTTGACTTCCTATGTGGCATTCTTAAATGGTAGGTTAACCGTGATGCAATGTGTAGTTTAGATAATATAAATAAATTGTGCATACTTATTATTGTGCTTTTTCATCAATTCTTGTGTAAATGTAATTGTTTCCTAACCCTTGTGATAAATCTTGAACTAACGCCCTCATTGAATATGTATATGTATATGTATGCTTGCATGAATTCATGGGTGTAGGAGATTGCAGGTACAACACTGCCTAGGGCGAGGTTCATCTTCTTTGGGAATTTGCAAGGTTGAGTATACCTCTTTCATCCTTAGGATTCGGATTTGGTGGACATAAAACTCTCATCTTGCCTTAGCCATGGACAGGTGGGCGTCATGTGTGGTTCGTGGGGCTTTCTTTTCATTGGGTTGCATGTCATGTGATTTGGTGGACTTCCTCGATTTGCATGCCTTGTGCGGGGTAAGCGAGGTTTGTTATCCTAAGTACTTAGTTCAATTTAATGTGTGGATGTACGCACTTGTAATTTAGAAATTTAAAATAGGTAGTTTTATTTTATACGATTAATCGTAAATTTAAAGAGATTGCTTTAATTATTATTATAGCAAGCTTAAAGTATTTAACTTGGATTAATGTGTTCATTTATGCATTAAAAGTTGAGGAGTTAGAATAAATAGATTTCTTTCATTAGATTAGTCATTTATTAAAAGGTCGCTTTATTATGTTATAGCGAGTTAATTTAATAGTTAATTTTAAAATAACGAATTTAGTGAGTTATGCATTTTAGAAGGGAAAGATTTAAAGTCATTTGGGAAATAGAAGTAAATTAATCATATTCGCATTTGGAAGAGAAAAGGGTAAATTTTATTATTTAAAGAAAATTATTCTTTTTACTTGTAAAGTTGATTTAGTATAAAAGATTGATTTTTGGAAATTTAAATTAATCAAAATGCTTTACCCTGGTCAATAGTTTCAAAATATAATGTAGGCCTAAATTAGTATTGAGAAATTAAAATTAGAATTAAATAAGAAATAGAAAAATTTTAATTAGAAAAGCAAATAAGATGTATGGAATAGAGGAGAGGAATGATTTCCCATTCTCATTCTCTTTTATTTTAAAAATAAAAATGCCTAAATTCGAAATGGAAAATTAGGGCAGAAAAAAGGGGTTTCTCATTTAACCTAGTTTTGAATATTTTGGGGGGGTTCTCTTTTTGGCATCTTGTTGGAAATGGAGGTGGGAAAAAAAAAATGGAGTTTTGTTTGGAGTTGCAGGTGGAGCTCTCCTTCAAGCCATGCCCGGAATGCGTTATGAGGTAGGAATCCAACCTACCTTTTTATTTATTGTTGAATCAAAAAAAAAATACAAATTTGTGTAGAATGTTCTCCGTGAAATGCTGGAAAAATAGAAATGACACTACCCATGAGTGTTCTTAAGACTTAGTTTTCAGTTTTGTTGAAAGTTTGGTTGTTTTTGGATTTAAGATTTGTCATGGTTTCTTGGACTTTTGGAAGAAGGAAAATCTTTCCCAATCTATGGCTTTATTATTCTGGAAAAAAAAAATAAGAAAGGATAAAAAGAAGAAAAACAATAAAAAAAATAAAAAAATGAGAAAAAGGGCTATGGCTGTGACTGTGTATGCTTTTTCTTCCAGTATCCTCATTCAAAAAATGTTTTAGTTTTAAAGTGTGAATCTAAAAAAATATATATATTAAAAAGAACCAAAAAAAAAAAAAATGTTCTTGGGCTTAGGGTTTGGCGGGCGGAGGAGCCGAAGCTCGGCTTGTGCCGCCGCCCCCTCCCCCATTTCCTCCCCTCCCCCGTGGCTCCACAGGGAAACCCTACGACCACTGTGGCCGCAGGGTAAAACCTGCGACCGCAGTGTCCGCAGGGAAACCCTGCATCCACGGCGGCTTGCAGGGGAGTCCCTGTGCCACAGTAATGCAGCGAGGGGACTGCGGGATCTCCACGCCTTCCGGGTTGGGAGGTGGGCCCCGCAGTGCCCCCCCCCCAATTTTTATTTTAGTTTTTTTTTTATTATTTTATTTTATTTATTATTATTTAAAAAAAAGAAAATAAATATAATATTAGCATTTAATAATGAAATGGGGGATGAAATAAAGAAGTTGTAATAAGGTTGTAGAAAAATCTATTTTTTTTATAAATTTAGATTTTAGTGCTAAATATATATATATATATATATATATATATATATATATATATATGTATGTATGTAACAAATAATGGAGATTGCATATTCTTTTTTTATTTGTAGATTAATTAAAATTTATTAATCTTGGATCATTAAATTGATATTAACAAACATTTAGATTTGGAACTTCTTTTAATAGGAATGGTAATCCTTGGAGAAGAGATCAATTATTGTCTGTATTTGAAGACCTTTAATATAAAACACCATTGCTAACATTATGAAATATATTTTAATAAGACGTTGTATTTCTTTTAAATAAGCATTGTCCTTCGATTTGAATGATTAAGATCTTCCGAGAATTTTAGAAATGAAAGCTAAAGTATAGGAGAGAATGAAATTTTGAACCTAAATTATCTTCGTATATTTTGTTATTACTTCATCGATATGCTAGTAGAATGAATGGAATTTGGACAATGTATCGATTTGGAAAGTTATAAGTTTAAGTTTTGTATTTGCTTTGTTAAAGTGATGGCAAACCTTGATGTATTTGTTTGGACCCTGTCGTATTGTTATTGGGACACCTGTTAAGTGTTAGGTCTCTAAATAGGGTACTGTTGGGCAATGGACCTTGTACTTCTTTTTTGCATGCATTGTTGGTTCTGCCTCTACGTGGAAGTCAATTAGGATTTGTGGATCAAAGTGGTCATTTGTAAATTGGTTGTATCCACCTATGTGGCAAAGATGTAAAAGACTTATAAATTATGTATTCCTAACGATATAATACCAAAGGGGTCTTGCAGTTGAGCAGACCCGGAGATGTAGCCCCTTAGGGGTGAACTCCGAGATCATATCTGTGTTATGTGATGTTTTAGCTTCCTTTGTTTCATGCTTTAAGTGATCATGTATAAGTGTATGATGGGAAATTAACGAACTTAAATCAAAAAGCATAAAATTACTCATCTTGATAAATGTAGTAATCAGGTTCATTAAACATTGTAAGCATGATTATGGAAAATATTTTGATGATGTAAATTAAAAGTAGTAATAGTGGAAAGAATCTTGTTGGGTTACCATCATTGGATTAGCTTGTTAATAATCATGTAAATTGAACGAATGTGAATGGGAAACAAAGTCAGAACTAATGTTGTAATTTCTAAGTTGTAAAACTAAAGGATGAACACCATACAGATACTTACTCTTTATCTTCTTAAATGAGTAACGCCATGTTAATTATGTTTCACTATATTGGATGAAATTGTTTAGTTATTGCAAGTTTTAATCTCATCAAATAATCCTTACCAAATTTAACTTGAAAATTGGGTTAACTCAACTATTTATCCATAATTGTAACCTTAATAAAGGAATCTCTTATGATTGTTAAAATTGAACTAAAAAGGGAAGTATTTGTATAGTTGTTTATATCTCCATCTTAGTAAATGTATCTTTCATATTAACTTCACTTAACTAAAAGGAGTGACATGCAATAAGATGGTTATATTCTAATCCTAAAGAAAGAACGTCACGATGAACTTGTATTTTAATCCTATAATGTTGAATATCATCTTGCTAACTATATTTTAATTTAAAGGAATAACTCATGTGTTCTTAATAAAATTCCACCTTAATGAATTTAGTCCTTCTATTAGCATTATTACAACTTCATGAATGAACTCTATGGCCACTAGCACTCTATCCTCCATAAAATATTTATGACTCATTAGTTGGTTATGCTTGAATTCAAATGAAGGAACCTCACTCTATTAATGGAAGTTTAATCCTTAATGAACGAATCCCATCTTATTAGCCATACTTTTAATATTAAAGGAAGATATCAATTGTGAATGGATACCTTAAACCTAATGAATGAACTTTGTTATATTTATCACATTGAACCTTAAGGAAGGCCTCTTAAATTAATTAGGTGTTAATGAGCATTGAGCAAATAACCTCACGATGGCCTCCTAACCACCCAAAGTAAATGAACACTTCCTAAAATTATAAGTTATCAAATCATTGAACATATATATAATCATGTCTTATGCACTATCCCATAATTAAGTTATCTAGCTTATTGGAACATTTGACGCGAGTTGAGTTAGGTGTAAGGTTACGTAATCGCGTTGGGAAACTCCTTAGGATCATTTAGCCTTCCGCTATGCTATCTTAGTTTTAGATAACTCCTAATTATCTTAATGTTGTAACTTATTAGTAATACTCTTAACTATTATTAAAAAAATAAAATTTACACTCTATTCGAGTGTTTTAAACTTAAACCCTTAGGGGTTTCCTGGCGGGGCATGACACAACACATCAATCAACAAAAAATTTGACTATGTAATACCTTACTGATGTGGAGCAAATACTTTTAGTTCACCTCCTGAAGGGCTAATACCCCCAATTCACCTCTTAAATGCACAAATATATTCTTTGGGAGAGGATTGGTGAATATGTCTGCTAACTGCTCCTTACTGGAAACATGTTCCAGTGCAATCTCTTTATTCTGAACCTTTTCCCTCAAGAAATGATACTTAAGCTCAAAATGCTTGGTTCTAGAATGTAAAACCAGATTCTTTGAAATATTGATAGCACTTGTGTTATCACATAATATACTTACCAGTTCAGATACAGGGATTTTGAAGCCATTTAAAACATGCTTCATCCAGATTGTCTGAGTGCAGTTCATGAAAGCTGCAACATACTCCGCTTCCGCTATAAACTGAGAGATACAACTCTGCTTTTTACTCATCCATGAGACCAGTCTACCACTAAGAAAGAATGCACCACCGGTTGTGCTTTTCTAGTCATCCACATTACCTGCCCAACCAGTGTCTGTGAAAACTTTCAGAATGAAATCATTACTGTATGGGTACCATAATCCATAGTCAACTGTTCCCTTCAGATACCTAAGAATCCGCTTGACTGCAGCCAAGTGGGATTCTCTTGGACTTTTCTAGAACCTTACAGTAATGCCAGCTGCATGTACAATATCTGGTCTGCTATGCACTACATAATGCAACTTACCAATCATTGATCGGTATTCCTTCTCATCAACCAGTGTGGAATCATCCTCTTTTGTCAATTTGCAACCGATCACCATCGGTGTACTAACCGGTTTCCTATCTTCCATGCCAAAGGTCTTCAACACCTCTTTGACATATTTGGACTGAGTGATAAAGATTCCATCTTTCATCTGCTGGATCTGTAGTCCAATGAAGAACTTAATCTCCCCTATGAGTGACATCTCAAAATCTTTCTTCATCTCATCAGCAAACTCATGACTCATCTTGTCATTTCCACCAAAGATAATGTCGTCAACAAAAACCTCATAGATCAGGATCTGATCTCCATTAGACTTCAAGTAGATATTGCTATCTTCACTTATTCTCTCAAATCCAATCTTCACAAGATGGAAATGTAGGCGCTCATACCATGCCCTAGGTGCTTACTTTAGACCATATAAGGCTTTATGTAGCCTACATACCATGTCACTATCTTCAAATAGGGAAAACCCATTTGGTTGCTCAATATACACCTCCTCTTCAAGTACACCATTTAGGAATGCAGATTTTACATCCATTTGATATACTTTGAAGCCTTTAAAGGCTGCATATGCAAGAAGCATACGAACTCCTTCCAATCTGGCTACAGGAGCAAAGGTTTCTCCATAGTCTTCTCCTTCTTCTTGAGCATATCCTTTGCACACCAATCTGGCTTTATTCCTAATCACTATGCCATCCTCATTCAGCTTGTTTCTGAACACCCATTTGGTGCCAATGACATTTTTATGCTCCGGTCTAGGTACCAAGGACCATGTACCATTTTTCTCTATCTGATCAAGTTCCTCTTCGATTGCCTTGATCCAATCTTCATCTTTATGAACCTCTTTGAATGATTTAGGCTCAAATTCAAAGATCATACATGAGCTTTCTCTTATCTTTCTCCTTGTAAGGATTCTTGCATCCTTATCTCCTATGATCTGCTTAGGATCATGATTCAACTTGACATACTGAGGAATAGTCTTGACTGGTTCTTCTTGCTTTTCCTCTTCATCCTCATCTTCATCAATATTAGCATTCACCGATTCAGGAACACCGTTACTGGTACTTGGTTGACTGGCAACTGGTTCCCAGAAGGTTGCATCCGGCTCATTTACAACTTGCTCATAGTCGGTTTCCTCGGTTTCTCAGAGGTTTCATCAACTCTCACATTGATACTTTCCATAATTCTTTGAGTCCTATTGTTGAAACACATGAGAGCTTTACTCTTGGTGGAATATCCTAGGAATATTCCCTCATCACATTTTGCATCAAATTTGCTCTGGTGTTCACTCCTCTTGATGTAGCATTTGCTACCAAACACTCTAAAGTAGCTAACCACAGGTGTCTTACCAGTCCAGTACTCATAAGGAGTTTTATCCTTACCTTTCTTGATGAGTACCTAGTTCATTGTGTAGACTGCAATGCTCACCGCTTCTCTCCAAAAGGTGTGAGCTACCTTTCCTTGAATCAACATGGTTCTAGCTACTTCAACCATAGTCTAGTTATTCCTCTCTTCTAGGCCATTCTGCTATGGAGTTCGGGGGGCAGACAGTTGCCTCTTGATGCCAAATTCTTCACAATACTTGTTGAATTCACCGGAAGTGAATCCCCTCCTTGATCAGTTCTGAGACACTTGATCCTTTTACCGCTTTCCTTCTCCACTAATGCTCTGAAAGATTTGAATTTCACAAAGGCTTCAGACTTGTCTTTCAAGAATGTGACCCACATCATTCTTGAGCAGTCATTAGTGAGAATCATGAAGTACCTATCACCCTGCACACTTCTAGTTTTCATAGGACCACACAAATCAGTATGCACAAGATCAAGCAACTTGTCAGCAGTGAAAGATTTACCTTTAAAGGTTGAGAAAGACATTTTCCCCAATTGACACTCTCTGCACAAGGTATTATCCGGTTTTCTTAGCACCGACAACCCTCTAACTGCCTTGATCTTACTAGCCTTCACAATGTTATCAAAGTTTACATGGAAGAGTCTCCTATGCCATATCCAGCTATCATCAAGCTTAGCCATAAGACATGTACTTATATTTGCATTCAGATGAAATAGGTTACCTTTGGTGTGCATGCCGGTGGCCACCAATTCACCATCTTTTCCTTTGATTCTGCAAACTCCATTCTTGAATTCCAGAGTGAGGCCACTATCATTTAGCTGGGCAACAAAAGAAGGTTGTGTCTGAGACCATCAACCTAGTACACATTGTCAGCACTTCTCTTTCCATTAAGAGAGATGGACCCTCTACCTTTGACCATGCATGGTGCATCATTTCCAAAGCGAACCACACCACCATCATACTCCTCCAAGGATAGAAACTTGCTCTGGTCACCTGTCATATGGTGAGAGCAACCACTGTCAATGATCCACTCATTGGAATTATCAAACCGGGAGACAAGAGCCTTCTTGTCTACCACATCTTCCTTTACAACAACAAACACAATGTCTTCATTCTCTTCATCTTCTGATTCCTCATCTGTGACACCTTCATCAACTGCCACAAAATAGTTTCTCTAGTTTCCTCCTTTGAATTTCCTGAATCTTTCTGGTTTGTCCTTGTTATCACCATTAGGATAGTTTATAGCAATATGTCCTATCCGGTTGCAAGAAAAGCATTTCAAAGGTAGCTTACCTTTGTATTTAACGGTTCCTTTAGGAAGCTTCTTGGTAAGGGGAGCTTCAAATGCCATCAGAATCTCCTCATCATTCATTTCTCTGCTCTGTCTAGGTTCACCACTAGTGCTAGCTTCTTTTCCTTTTCTGGATGGTAAAGCAGAGGCTTTAAATGTTGATTCAGTCTTTTGAACACAGCCATCAAAACTATTTAGCTCATAGGCTATTAGCTTGGCTATGATGGAGTCCAAGGATAACTTAGTCTTGTCTATTGATCTCATCTTCTGAATAGCAACAACCCTTATTGCATAGACCGGCAACAGGGATCTCAGGACTTTACTTACCACAGTGGAATCTTTTATTTTACCACCTGCACTCTTGATTTCTCCAACCACTATTTTGATTCTTATTCCATACTGCTGAATGGTCTCACCTTCAACCATCCCCATATCTTCAAACTTCCCTCTCAAGCTTTCTTCCTTAGCTTGTTTTACATGTTCATCACCACCATAGATATTTTCAAGAGCATCCCATACTTCTTTGGGATTTACCTTGTCCTGAACATCAGTAAACTCAATGTCAAATAGACTGCTAATAAGGGTTTCCATGACTTGCCCATTTTCTTGTATCTCTTTCTTTTGGTCATCAGTGAGAGTACTAGTAGGGACAACATAGACATTCTCAACATAACTCTAGTGTTGAGCACCAATGCATCTGATGAATATCGTCATCCTATCTTTCCATATACCAAAATTTTCCCTATTAAACTTTGGACCTTCCCTCTTCATCATTTTACTGGGATCTTTACCTCAAGCGATTAAGCTTACAACACAGAGGACCTAGAGTGCTCTGATACCAATTGATAACTCAATTATGAATGAATAGTACCAAACTGGTACTGAGAGAGGGGGGTGAATCAGTACAGGCAAAAATATAGTCCAAAACTGGTTTGACAGCAAATACTCCAAATGACTGGCAAACAGTGATACTAGTTGAAACAGAGAGAAACCGATAAGACCCAGAACAACTAAAACAATCATAAAACGGTTACACTCTTAGCTTTCCTCTTAGCTCAATACTATAGTACCATTACACCCTCATGCATGAACAAGTAAACTATCATCAGATCTTCACAATAGTTAGTTCAATATGTTTTATAGACAGGCATAAAACACTGAACCATCATAAGCTTAACAGGAAATAACAAAGCATCACAAGATAAAAGCATCACACATGACACACATATTTTCACATGGAAACCCAACTAGGAAAAACCATGGTGGGGATTAATACCCACAAGCTGCTTTTTGAACTCTTTAGAAGTCCGCTATGTTAGGAGCCTTGTCCGGTTAAAGACATTACAATAGGTTCTGCTAGGAACCAATCCTATTAGGGATCACTTGGTTAAGGGATGGCTACAATACTCGGTTAAGGATTAAACCCAGTTAGGGCTACCTTGTTAGAGGATTTCAAGAACTCAATATCTAAAAGATATCCAGAGCTCTATAGCTTCCCAGAACTCAATAACTTTGAGTTACCCTGTTAAGGGATTTGTATCAAGTCGGTTAAAGCTACCCTGTTAAGGGATTTCACAACTATTGAAGTGGTTAAAGATCAATAGGAATTACAATGATCTGGTAACAACACTCAATGCTAATGAAAATCCATTTTGGCTCCTCTTCACCTTCTTCACATTCACTTTGCAGGTATCTCTTCTCTCCTTTGGTCTGGCAAGAATCACGTATCACTTCCCTTGGATACACACATACAACTTTTGCCAAAAACCTTAGAAAGAAACACAACATCAACCTTATAGGAAATAGACAAGTCAGTAGCAAAAACCCTAAAACCTAAACCTATTAGGTTAAGCAATTCAAGCAGTTCAATCCTAACCATTGAATCATACTGCATTAAATGCAACAATCTTGAATTGATCTCAAGACATTCTCCATCGACCTTTATCCACCGATTTCATGGTGGCTGATAACCCATCACATGTTATCACTGTTTGACAAAATTCACACATTCCCAAGGTGGATAGGGATAGTCTTCTTCATGCAAGATTCTTCACACGCATAGGGCTTACGTGGCAACATGATCTATTCTCTATTATACTGCTAATTCATCACATAGGCTTGAGGTACTCCAACCAGAAATCTTGAAGTGGAAATTACCTACCAACTGGTAGTCATACAATGCTTCCATGTGCCGGTTCCCATAACTACATGCCGGTTCACCTTGAGAAAATATACCAGTAGTCATACAATGCTTCCATGTGCCGATTCCCATAACTACATGCTAGTTCACCTTGAGCAAATATACTGCTTCACTTTGGCATATATACCGGTTCACACATATGCTGGTTCTCTCTTCTCACATATCACATATGCCGGTTCACTTCATATCACATATTGACATCAATGACAACATACAATATCATTATGTCCTTATACCGGTTCACATAATGCCAACAACATGTCCCAAAGATGATTTCCCACTACCCAACATTAATATAATTGTGGACTTATCAAAAGGGCATGAGATGTTTTCATTAATGGATGGCTTCTCGGGATATAATCAAATAAGAATCACCCCAAAAGATCAAGAAAAGATAGCATTCACCTGTGCATGGGGTACTTATTGCTAGAATGTTATACCATTTGGTCTTAAGAATGCAAGAGCAACTTATCAAATGGCTATGACAACAATTTTCCATGATATGATGCATACATTTATGGAAGATTATGTAGATGATATACTTGCAAAATCTCATACAAGACAAGAACATTTTAACTTCTTAAGAAAGATCTTTGATAGGCTAGAAAGATATCAGTTGAGATTAAATCCAAATAAATGTGCATTTGGAGTAACCTCTGGAAAACTTCTTGGGTACATTATATCAGCCCGTGGAATTGAAGTAGATCCTGAAAAGTTCAAAGACATCATGGAGATGGAATCACCTAGGAACATAAGTAAATTGTGATCTTTACAAGGAAGATTGCAATCAATCAGAAGATTTGTCTCTCAATTAGCAAATAGATGTCATCCATTCACTCATCTTTTACATAAGGATGTTCCATTCAAATGGGATCAAAAATGTGAAGAGGCTTTTATGCAAATAAAATAATATCTCATGAATCCTCCAGTACTGGTATCACCAATCAAAGGGAAACCATTGTTGCTCTACATCTCAGTGATAAACGTATCATTAGGCGCTCTCCTAGCTCAACATGATGAAGAAGGAAAAGAAAGAGTAGTGTATTACATCAGTAGAACACTTGTCAGATATGAACTAAATTATGCATCAATAGAGAAGACATCTCTAGCATTTGTATTTGCAACTCAAAAGTTGCAACATTATATGCTGACTCATTTTGTGAAACTAATAGAAAATATAGATCCACTAAAGTATTTGCTGAACAAGTCAACTTTGATAGGAAGACTAGTCAAATGGGTTATGAGACTAAGTGAATTTGATATAGATTATGTTGATCAAAAATCTATCAAAGGACAGGTTATTGCTGATCAATTAGCTAAAGAACCTTTACAAAATGACATACCATTGCACATTGAATTTCCTGATGCAGATATTTTGACAGTAAGTACAAAATTTTGGGAATTATACTTTGATGGTTCTTATACACAATATGGATCAGGTGTGGGAATTTTATTCATCACACCTCAGGGACACACAATTCCAAAATCATATAGACTGTGGTTTCCATGCACAAACAATACTGTAGAATATGAAGTTGTGTGGGGGAAAAAGTGACACTAAGCAAACATGCCCTAATCTCACTTTCAATCACACATTTGTGGAATACGAAAGAGCCTAGAGGTATCACACAATTGGCTACTTCTTTTTGTGGAAGAGAGAGCCATAGGCTACCAATTAGGATTTCTATTCCTTTGTTGTAATAGAAAGATGAAATGAAGCAAGTTCAATTCTTAACCCCAAAGTGCAAGTATGAACTAATAACAAGATTTGCAGAATTGAACTTAAATAATGGAAAGCTGTAAACACAAGGACAAGACAAGAATTTAAATGCGTACCTGGTGTTAAAATTTGAGTGGAAATGTTCGGGACGGGGGCGCGGGTGCCACCGTCCCGATTCTGCCCCTGAAACTGCTCCTGAAACTGCTGTTTTGCAACTTGGAAAGCTGTCAAAAATGCTGAAAATTGCTGTCTGACAGAAGGACCAGGGAGCCCAGTGCCCCTGTCCCAAGGACCAGGGCACCCAGCACCCCTATCCTGGCAAGACCAGGGTGCCCCACGCCCCTGTCCTGATCTTCTACTCTGAAACTTGGTGTGAAGTTCGATCTCAGTCTACTTCTTTCGGATCTGCAACTTGCTGCGTCATCCGAATCCCGAAACCTGCACTTATATCTGAAAAGATATGGTGGGCGGCTATATAGGGTTTTGCCTTAGTCAAACCCCCGCTTTGGTGATTTCCACCTCCACGAATAGCCAAGTTGTATTGTAAAAGTAATGTGTGTGCAGACCTTGTGTGTGTGCAAGATCCTAAAATGCAAGCAAGCAAACTAGAGCAACCTAGAAAGTAAACCCTAATTGCTTGTAAATGATAATGTAAATGCTCCAATTCAAGATGTAAAGAGATCTAAAGCATGAATACAAGTGATATAATGAGGCTTATGCAAAGACATGAAAACAACATGAAATCATACCCAACCCCAAGGGAGGGGTACAAGCCAATCTTCAGTCGGTGATCCCCTATTGCTCTTCAATGTCTTCAAAGCCCTAAATGGATGAATGAAATTGATGAATGCTTGATGGATGGATGTTGAATGTTGTTGGAGTCTTCAAAGATCTGCTCTTTCGTTGCATAGAAGGTCCTTGAAACCAAAAGTCTTGATCCTTTCAAATGAAGAAAGAGAGCTCTTATGTATGAAACCCTAGGTCTTAATTTCAACTTTAGGCTAACCTAGAGATTGAATCTCCTGCCAATTTCTTGGGGTTAAGCTTTATTTTATGATTGGATCACGCTCCTAAAATTTCGGGAAAAATGTCCGGGACCATGTGCACGCCGGGCGCCATGGTCCTCTCCGGGCGCCATGGTCCTGACAACTTTTCACCAAATTTTTAGGGCCGTCGGATATGATGATTTTAGAGAGAATCCCGAAGTTACAGGTGATTTCAAGATGTTTTGACCCCCGAAATCAAGCCCCCAAGTTCAAAATAGGACCTAATTAGGGTTTTTGATTAAATGATGTATTGGAAGAATAAAATGAAAGGGGCACACTTTAATGAAAAGGGCCCAACTTTATGATGTGGAGGACAATGAAATAGGACCTTAGACCTAATTAATTTGATTAATTAAGTGCTAAAGGGGAAATGCAATGCAAAATGCAAAATGCGCCAAGGCGGGTGCTAAACTAGGTGTGAAATTCTACCACCCTAGCAAGTGCGTACAATTTACGACGCTACAGAAGCATTGACTATTGGGCTCAAAATGGCTATTGAATGGAATATCAAGGAATTACATGTTTATGGTAATTCATAGCTTATCATCAACCAAATAAATTATGATTATCAAACTAAGGATGACAAGCACATGCCCTACAAATAGTTGGTAGAAGAGTTTACAAAACACTTTGTAGAAGTATCGTTTACTCAAATCCCAAGAAATGAGAACAAAGCAGTAGATGCAATGGCTACAATAGAATCTCTCTTGTAGAATCAGGAGAATCAACAACGTTACAAATTCCTCATGGAAGATATCTTAACCCCTACCATTCAATCCCAACATACCTACATGATTTGCCATATATCGAGAATCAGCCAATCCTTATACAGCCAAACCTATCAGTACTTAAAAGAGAGAATATCCTTCCTCCTGACCTATCCCACAATCAAAAAAGAAATTTTATCCATCAGTCATCCCGCTATACTATTCTTGCCGATACCTTATATAGGCAAGGTCTAGATAGTACTTTATTGAGATGTCTTGAACAAGAAGAATCTGAGAAATTTCTTAATGAAGTTCACGTAGGTATTTGTGGCACACACTCAAGTGGATTAACACTGGCTAAGAAACTTATTCATATGGGTTACTATTGGCCTACTATGGAGAGAGATTCATTCACATATGCCAAGAAATGCAAACAATGTCAGAGCCATGGGAATCTCATTCACGCACCAGCACAGGAATTGTATCCTATGGCTAGATCATGGTCATTTTATCAATGGGGCCTTGATTTGGTAGGAAAGATAAATCCTTCATACTCTAATGGACATAAGTTCATTTTTATTGCTACTGAATATTTCACTAAATGGATTGAAGCAGTAACTCTAACAAAAGTGACAGGAAAACAAATATCATCATTCATCTTGAATTATATAATCTATTGCTATGGAGTTCCTATGACCATTATCACTGATAATGGATGACCATTTAAGAATCAAGATGTGAAGGAACTATGTGAGTAGTTTCATATCCAACATAGGTTTTCTACTCCATATTATCCACAAGGAAATGGTCAAGCTGAGGCATCAAACAAGAATATCTTGAAAATCTTGAAGAAAACAGTGAATGAAGCTAGAAAAGACTGGCACATTAAGCTAAATCTTGCTCTATGGGCATACCGAACCAGCATCCACACACCAACGGGGGCAACTCCATATTGCTTATTCTATAGATCAGAAGTCATATTACCCATAGAAGTAGAGATATCTTCTCTATTGGTTTCCTTGAAAGGTTTTATACCAGAGGAAGAACAACGAGTCTCTATACTCCAAGAACTTGAGTTGATCCAGGAAGACCGCCAAAATACAACAAATCATTTGAAAGTATATCAACAGAGAATGGAAAGAAGTTATAATCACAGATTCAAGCCACACATTTTTTTAGATTGGAGATATAGTTCTAAGGGAGAATCCAAGAAATCGGCAAGATTGAGAAAAGAAGGATAAATTCGAACCAAATTGGCTAGGACCTTTCATCATAGTAGTAGCATATGGCTCAAAAGCATACAAGTTATCTACCCCTGAAGGTGATTGGTTTGATGAACCTATCAATTATATTCATCTCAAGAATTTTTATGCTTGAGATATAAATTCCTGGAAAAAATCAATAAAAAGCATATAAAGTCCTGAAGAAATCATTAAAAATAAAAAAAGCAGAAAATCCCTAAAAAGCATAAAATAGTGGAAACAGAAAAAAAAAATCAAAATATGAAAAGAAAAAATGTAAAAATTTAGATGGTGAAAACCTGGTAAACAGGCGCTATCTAAAAAGTGAGTTCTTCCATCTATGAGATCACTTTGTGCACCTATCCACTTCATCCCATCGCATCTATCGCTTCCATCTATCTAAGCTCATCTATTTCATCTTTCACATCCATTGCTCTGAACCATTTAGCAGAAAATATGCAGCTTACCAATAGTTATCAATCTTTGACGTACTTGTCATAGTCACTATCTTAGATTTTATCAGAATCAATCAATCTACATTTGTATCCCGCCATGGTTTGGATCTTGATCAATTCATATATCCATAATAAAGTTTTGTTTCCACTAGGGGCAAAATCCTAATTCCTTTTGTTAAGGTGATCTTTTGAATCTTTTAAAATCCAAAACATACGAAAAACTTAGAAAAAACCAAAAACACCTAGGATTTTGAAACATATAACGAGCAACAAAGAAGCAAAGATCAAGGCATCTTATGACAATTGAATCGTGAAACTCAAAAAATGAAGAATCGACCAAAAATTAATAAAGTATTATCAAAGATCATTCATCAAGATGATTATATCAGTTAATGACCATTAGAACATGTGAATGACATGCAAGATTCAGTGTTTATTCCTTGATTTTATTGCTAATCATGTACTCTATGCGAGTCAAGGATTTCCATGACTAGAGAAGATATGACGAGGCATGATTATTTTCTTTGAATTTTGTTTGTGGTTTATCTCTTATTAAGGTATGTACTTGTCTAAGGATATGATCAACAAAAGATCAAGAAGGACATTCTGAGTCATGCATGAAAGGGGATAATCCTTTTCTGTTCTGCAAGCAATACTCAGGTCAACTTGATTCATTATATCAAGTTGCTTGTATTAACTTGCTATATTGAAATCCATGTAAGAAATACTCAGGTCATCTTGGATCATTATGTCAAGTTGCTTGTATTTTCTTACAACATTTTAAAGCTCAATGATGAAATCAAGCACTATTACAGGATGAAGAATGGCAGTATCATTTTTAGTTAGATCATTTTAGATTAGCTCATTATTCATCTGCATTATAAGAATTCAATGTCAGATTCATTATAAGCATTCCATTTCATTCATAGATCAATGATCACGAATAAAGATTAAGTATACTTAGACAAACAAAAAACAATTTGCATTTGATCATTGTAGGTGCATTAATTTTTAGAATCATCATCCATTTCATTTAGTTGCATTTTAATCATTGCATTAGTTTGCATTCAATTAAGTGCATTTCATTAATCATGTAGTGTATCATCATTATTATTTGCATTATCATTTCATTAAAGATCATTTAGTTACATCTTTGCACTTAGATCCATAATCATTATAAGCATTACATATAAAAAAATCAAAAACATTTGAATAACATATTACATAATCATTCATTTGCATTCCCATATAGATCGTTGCATTTGCATGATTTAAGCTAGTAATCATTTTCAGTTGCATTCAAGGTCATCAAAATCAAAAATAAAAAATATTTATCATTGTATCATCATATAAAGCATCATTGTAATGAAGAGAAAAGATCATAACATCATCCATATAATCAATGCATATAGATCATCATCATATAGAGTAACATGCATAATAAAGATCATCATCATATAGAGTCCATGTCTACATATAGATCATCATAAAAACAATAAAAGTCCAAGTATACAATGATATCGGATAAAAAGTACAAGTGCCTTATCAATACAAAGTCAAGTCAAGGTTGTCCAGTACCACTACCACCTAACTTTGTCCATCTTTAAAGTTGTGGGCGAGAAGATCCTCCAGATGCCTATCTCACACGATCACCACTCCTCTGAGGAGGTCCCATGACTCCACCGCTGCTAGTATCCATGCTCACAGTGGTATGATAGCTATTTTCTCTCTGGATCTCTATGATTAAATCCTCATATAGTTGTTGCCAATGGGAAGTCTCCTTCCCGAACCGAACTAGTGCTCTAACAGTATCAACTGAGAGAGTGCCCGATCCAACCTGCTAAATGTGATCAAGGAGGCCCTGAGTATCCTGATGTCTCCTAACAACTTTGTCTCTCTCTGTCATGAATGTCTGTACCTGTGCTCTAAGTTGATCTATTTGTGCTCTTAGACTATCCATTCTCTCCTGCTCTAGCACATACAGCTGCGGCACATGAACCCCAATCCCCTCATCTCCACCTCCCTGTCCACTTGCTGGAATCTCAGTCCAAGTAGCTCTCAGAACTTGTCATCTAATGAGTGGAACATGATCCTCTAGATCCTCATCCTCTCCACCATGAGCTACAATAACCCTAGGGTCTGGCTAAATCTAACCAAAATCAATGCCTCTCCCGCAACCCCCATCCAGTCCAGTCATCCTGCCTCCTCCTATAAAGGATAACCCTCTCGGTGATCTCATCCCTGCCCTGCCAGTATCCCTCCTTATCTGTCCAACCTCTCTCCCACCCATAGGAAATGGTCTCCCAATCCTACCAACTGGTCCAAATGGTCCTCCACGGACTCTCAATTGACCTCCTCTTCGTCCAGGTCTCCTACCACCACCACCTCCATCTCCACCCTCATCTCCATCCACTTTGGTCTCCTGAGCAACTCTAAGCTCTCATCTCCATCTCTGTGTTTGTCTCCTGATAATCAAATTATATGAATCATCATCCTCATCTCCTGAGATGGGAGGAGGATCTACTGGATTGGTAATATGAGGAAACAGGTGTGCCAGTATGTACTGAGCATAATCTGTAGTAACCACAAGATCTATAATGTGCAATCTTATATCATAAGCGACCCTAGGAGTAGCTAGAAACTCTACACGTGCTATCTCAAATGACAAAGTGGTCCCCAATCTTGCCTATCTATGTACCGTCATGTATATATCATGATACCAGTAGGCATAGGTTGAATGATACCAAACTATCTCAAAATATGACTAATCAACTGTCTCTCAACAATGTATGGAGTCTGACCAATGAGATATCTACTCTACATAATAAATGGTAATGTTTGTGCATCATCCATCCATGGCTCACAATCGATATAAGGTGTCCAAATAACACTATCTAGTGAATCAAGCACCCAATGTTAATACTCCATCTTACCTAGCTTATGCTGAGTAAGGATACCTGCATACAGATAAACATATGGCTGCCTCTCACTACGAACTCTATGATGAATAGGCTAAGTAATAGCAATGTGCTCCCAGTACTAGATCTACAAAAGTGTGCATCCTATCAATAGACTAGCACTCTCATCGAAAACAACCTGATGAAGATCATGATACAAATGAGCAAGCATACAAATACCCCACGCATATCGAGTCCGATGTTGCATCATGCTCTGAAGAATCTCACCCCACCCAATAGAAAAACCTCGAGATCTCCTGTCTGGACAGATGAATCCCCAAATCAAACCTACAAGAATCATAGGGAGAGTCTCATAATACATAATCACATCCTCCCATCGGATCTCTCCTTTCGAAATGCTCTCATCACCAAATACGGCTCTATATGGCTCTATTCCTCCACGATCCTGAAAATCACACTCAACTAACTCACCAGTCACTAGGATGTGGAGAATCCTGTAGACATCCTCAAGTGTCACACTAATCTCACCCGTGGGTAGGTGGAAATTATTATGCTCGCTATGCCATCTCTCAACTAACGCTGTCAACAATCCCCTATTATGGGTAATATCAGGCATGTATAACAAGTGGCGTAATCCACAGACATCTATATGTCTCACCTCTGCTTGTGTAAGCTCTGGCACTAAGTGTCGCATCGCAGGGAATTTCTCCCAACACTAAAGAACATCAAGTTTCTCCTTTTTACCAAGAGAAATCAATCAATCATCAATCATCTATCTATTAAATCAAAGAGATCACTAATCTATCACATCAACAATTGGTAAATCTTTTCAAATGAAGCAGATCAGGCTATCAAATCAATTTAAACCTATCAATCATGGTTTTCTATCAATCACTGAGTTTAATCAAACTCTACTATGCTCTTCATTAGAACCTAAATCGGTTTCTTAGAGCTAATCCATCCAATCAAATCAAATCAATCAATCGTTTATCCTATCCATCAAAATTGCGCATCAAAATGCCTAAATCTAATCATCAAAGTGAATTTTACTATGAACAACATCAAACACATTCATCTGAAACAAAAGTGTTAATATTTCTAACAAAAGTGCTACTCTATTGAACGCAGGCACTGAACCACAAATATGCATGAACCTTTTTCACAAAAGCACTAAACCTTCAAGCATATGTGTGAAACAGTCAAAAGCGTTGTCTTAAACATCAAATGCACAAACACTAAAAGAAAAAGCACTGACCAAGAAAAAGTGCTAACATAAATCACACATGCGCTAAACTTATCAAATGTGCTAACTTTACATGCAAAAGTGCTAACAAAGAAAAAAAACACTAAACATAATTGCTGAAAATCGAAAAAAATTCAAAATAACTAAAAACGCGTGAAACAAATATGAAAAATCATACAAGTTGCAAAAAGCCTAGGATAAGATACATACCGGATACCCATATTCAGGAGGTTGCTGCTATCATCGAACGTGCTCAAATTGATGGTTCTCCAACGGGATCACCATTTTGCCACCTCACCAAGACAATTTCTTCACAAAGCTGACAAGGATGCAAATGAAATTAAAACTAAAAGATAAAGAAAAATGAAAAGTATGACTTGTGTGAATGGTTGAGAAGTGAATTAATGTTGAATCTTATCAAAATCAAAGGTGTTAAGAAAGGAACTTTCCGGTTTGGCAATCTTATTGTCTGCTTGATGTTATACTTCATGAATGAGCTACCGGGTTTGGGAAAGAAACATTGGGCTTATGACATACCGGTAGGTATGCAGATCAAAAATGCAATCACCACTCTTGGCAGTAACAGGGATCAGAAGCTTTGGAACTACTTTAAAACTTTTCAAGAGAACATGAGACTAAGGGAGAGAATCTCCAAATACATTGTGGAGAAATACTCCACTGATATTTACTTCATGGTAAAAATAGATGAGACACTGATGGAAGCAGTGGAACCTAGAACAATATGGGTCACTGAATTGGGGTATGAAGTTGATGAAATCATCTTGGAGCTATATGCTAAAATGTTGATTGATGCTCCTTTGGATGACAAGGCTAGATACTTTGGCACTGCAGAGGAGAAGGCTTTTGAAGTTAAAACTAGCTTCAATAAGAAAAGGAGGGAAAAGAAAATAGACAAAATGTGTGCATTTGTTCAAAATGTAATTCATAGGATAGATATAGAACTAGGTTTTGGATCTAAAAAGGTAGATCAACTGACAGCAGATAGTGCTCCTGAGGCAAAGAGGCCTAAGACTTTAATTTCTTCTATCAGTTATGACTCTGATCTAGAGGATAATCAACCTCTTGCATTCAAAAGGGTACAGAGGAAGAAAGATGACAAGCCTCTGGTAGAATAGAAGAAAGTGGAACCAAGGAGGAAGCTAATAAGAAAAGTAACAACTGCATCCACTCCTCTGACAAGGAAACCTACTCAGAAGAGGTTGCCTACTCCATCCGCTCCTACAACCCCCAACAAGAAGAAAAAGAGTGATGAAGAAACTAAATGTGGTAATATGACTTGTGTAGAGTTAATTGATGAGGTAACTAAAGCTGGAATTTTGAAGAATTTGTCAAATTTATATGAAGATTTAGATGACAATGAGCAAAATGAAATAGAAGAAGCAATTTTGTTACATTTAGACATATATAAGAAGGCTTTGGTAGATATTTTGAAGGAAACTCCCTTATCATTATATAATAAGTTAGATGCAATCAGGAGGGACAGAGAGATTAAAGAAGTTGAACTTTTAGGCATTTGTGGTTATATAAATAATGAGGAAATGAAAAGTTGTATAGATGTTGCAAATAGAACAATCTTTAGCAGCAAAACCTGACAAATAGGCTTAATGATGGGTAGTGTATACACATAAAGATGGCTATGAGCGATTAAATAAATATTTTATATTTATTTAATGTTTATTACTCTATTAAATAGTTAATTTGAAAAGATTAATTTATTTAATTCATTTCCTATCTTTCTATTAATTAATTCATCTATCCTATTCCTCTAATTAATTAAATATCCAATATTTAATTATTCTTCTGATCAATTAATTGAATATCTAAATATTTAATTATTTCCTCCAATCATTTGAATATCTAATATCTAATGATTATTCTTCTATCCTATAGTCTCAAATATCAAATAATTTCTTAATTATTTAATCCCTTATCCAACTCACCTTCCATCTCCACTTCATCTTCCCTTTGCCAACTCATCAATCATGTGGCTAAAGATATAAATAATTCTTAAATATTAATTCACCATTTATTTTTAACCTCCAAATTTAATGAAATATTGTGTATGTACACATAGTTCTTAAATTTTCTTCTATATTCTCTCCAACATCCCTACATCTTAAGAAGGACTTGAGTCCACTTGTCCTCTCATGCCTAAATCTTCTCCAACCATCCCTAGAATCCCTTAGTCAGCAACCCAGTCAAGGTGAGATGAATGACACTTGTCTTCTCCTTCCCCCTTTCTCTCAACCTTCACCTTTGCTCACAACTATTCAAATCTATAGATCTGATCATGACTGTTGATCTGGGTCACATCATCTTATCCTCTCAAAATCTATAAAATCAGGAGTTTGAGTTGAGAAAGAGTTAGTCTTCAAGTTAGTCTTCAAGTGAGTTTTCAAGCTAATCATTTGTGAAAACTTATGCATCCGAGAGTTTTTAATCTTGAAGAAAATAACATAATCATTTTAGCATTGCATATCATAGTATCAATTATCATTCGATTCTTTATATGCCATCTTGGAAGCTATCAGTGCTTGTCTGAGAGCACATCATCTGCAACAAAAAATGGTGGAGTTAGGACACAATTTGACTTAAATCATGAAGGTAAAAATAGTATTTTTATTTTAATATTCAATTTCATGTAGTTTCATTGGATGAGTTTGGATTTCATGTAGCATTTCTTTTGTATTTTGTGAAACTAACATGTTGCAGGTAGTATTTTGATGATGAAATTCAAGGCGACATAGGTAGAGTCAATGAAATAATAAATGAGACCAGATATGGTTGGGCTAAATTCTTCCAAAAGAATCCTGATTTCCTTACTTCTCAAGAATAATTTGCTAAGACAACAACTCCCACCATTCTGAACAAATCTAAAGGGAAAAGAATTTTGGGAAGTTCAGATCAAATTTTGAATAAACCGATAGATAATCCTAAAACTAATGAGAGAGTACAGACTAAACCGACAGAGACTACATTTGTACAGTTTGAGCAAATAAATAGTGTACAGGATACTGATAATATTGTGGATAATACTCCACCAATAGTAACAGATACTATACCAAGTGGCGAAGCCACTGGTGCAAAAGAGGATGAGAAAAGAGATACACTAGGAGAGGATAAGGAAAAGGAGACTGATAAGACACCCAATACCATACCGACAGTTGATTCCCCAGCAAAACTTTTGGCAATTGACACATCTCAAGTTGAGAAGAAATCAATTATAGAGATGAGTCCCACAAAGCTAATTATGATGGCTACTCAAAAGCTAATAAAGGAGGGATCTACAGACAAAGGAATAATAGATCAATCAATAATAGTTTTGCATAGATTGATTCCTGATTGTATGATTGAAAATAAAGCAAGCCCTTTCGGCAAGCTTAAGGCATTGACATAGCACATATCTAAAAACTTTCAATCATTGCAACAGATTTTTGACTGACAAGCACTTGAAAGATTTACTTTGGCTAAGAAAACCACTTATGACCAAATTATTGAGACAAAGAAGAGGAAGGTTGAAGAGAAACTTATACTTATTTAAAATAATTTGAAACAAGGTACTAACATCTACAAGGTTTATTGTAATATATAAATTCTTACAACAAATGTAGATAAGAGGATAAAGGAGTTACAAGAAAAGATTGTTACTATTGCTAATTCTTTTGATGGACTAACTTCACTTACAACATCCATTGATGGACAAATATTGACTTTGGAGAGCCAATTTTTTTCTTTTGAAAAGAAAAGAGACAAGATTATTCAGAGAGAAAGGAGTCTCAGAGGTTTGGTGAGTCCAAGATTGGATTCACTTGGTGTACATAAGAGGGAATGTATGGATATGCTTACAAATCCCACACTGGCAGAAGTAACTAAGAAAGAAACACTTGCACATTTCTGAGTGGACTTGTATCCATATCTGGAACATTCAAAACCAGTTGGGATACCTATATACAGTTGCTAGAGAAAACTTACCTGGAAGTATTGAAATTGGTCAAGCTCCAGTAAAGTAATCTGTAGCAATTCTTTCAATTCTTTCACCGGTCTTTGACATTGATGCCAAAGGGGGAGTGTATATTATGTGAAAAATATGTATATAATCCTAGGGGGAGGATATCAGACAGAGTATATTGCAAACATAGTCAATCAGCTCAGGGGGATCATGTTTTAGTTATAGCGATAGGGAATCCATTTTTCACATGAGTGTTGCCATCAATGCCAGAGGGGGAGATTGTTGGCAATTGACACTCATTGGATTCATATATTATCATTGATGGAAACAAGATTCTATAGAAGGCATACACCGATAGATACTGACATTTGGAGGCATACACCGATACATACTGGTATTGGAGTAATTAGGGTCATCACCGACACCGGCACCGGTATCCAACACTTCAATGAAGCCGACATCAATCTGGGATCCAAAAGGTTTTATTTGTAAAATCATTTTTTAATTATTGTATAGGGCCGACATTGAATATCTTTTGTATTGTAAGCTGACATAAGGCATATTGTTTGTAAAAGGTATATAAGTCAATCTATTAGGTCATTTTGATATAAAAAAAGATATATGACACGGAAGTATAATAGAGTGATGTGAAGGATATGAATGTAGGTCATTTTTATGCGAAAGTTATATCATGTTATGATCAATAGATGGTTTGTAAAGCATTCTTGGAGGAAAGGAGATATCGGTAGAAGGGTTCAGGGTTTATGAACTGGTATAGAGAAGAGCTTTAACCGGAACTCTTTTTGGCATTGCAGATGCATTTTGTGAGTTCACCATTACTATTTTACTCAGCAGAATCTTGTAGTCAGTGATACTCTTTTGTGTTGATCAATGTACTCTAGGCTGTGTGCCTTCCTACATGTGTAGGCCCTCATGCTATGTAATATCTTTCGTATGGCCAATGAATTTGTTGGTATTATGGATGTGTTGCATTGGTTTTGTCATTGATGTTAATGCTTGTCAACACTTATCCTTGTGGAGATCTTTGGTTATGTTCACCAGCATGTTCAGTGACTTATGCACAATCACCGATATCTGATTCACCGACAGGTTATATTGCTCACCGACACTAAGGGTGATATGTTATCATCTGGAGATTACTTGGTTATTTTTAAGACATTGTTTGGACACTTGGTTTTGGTGATTTGATTATTAGTACAATCAAGTTTGCATGTTTTTGTTACAGGAAAATAGGTCTAGGTTATGGACCAGCAACCATTATCTATTCTAGATCAGCACGACCCGTTATGGAGATGTTTTATTGGTTGGTTATTGTTGTAAATGCATTGAGCCGACATCATGCATCACATATTGATTGATTTAATTGTAATATTCTTAGTGAGCTAACCTACACATTTGGTCTTAGGTTTTGGTATATATGTAAGATCTCATTTATGAGATTATGTAGAGAAGTGGAAAAGAATTGTAATAAGGTATATGTGAATATAAGGAGAGCTATACACATAGACATCATTCAAGATTCAAGGAGGTTTTTGAAGAAGGAAAATCAGAGCTTAACCAGTACTAAATCCAGCATATGAAGATGCTATTTTGAGCAGTACATTATCATTGGATTTAACCATCCAATTGTAATCAGTGTGACTCCCATTTTGTGATTGAGCAGTGAGCTCTAGGCAGTTGGCCTTTCTACATGTGGAAACCCCATTTGTACACACATACTATCTGCAGTAGTATCATCTGATTGTGGGTAAGGTTTCCCACCATAGTTTTTCTCCTTACAGGGTTTCCACGTACAAATAACTATGTTATGTGTTGTGTATGTTATTTGTCTTTTTGTTTCATGCATTAAACTTTACCTGTATTGCAATTAACTGTTAAACTGTCTACCGACATTAAGTTTGGTTAAGTTATATTTGGGTTGAAATTAATAGACAACTGATTCACTCCCCCCCTCTCAGTTGCCTCCAAGTCCTAACAAAATTGATATTGTGGGACATAAATCCCACCGTGGTTTTTCCTCTTTGAGGTTTTCCACCATATAAAATTCTATGTGTTATGGTGTTCATTCATGTGGCTCATTTATTTACTTCATGTTATATGTTTCTTCATTTACCGGTTTATATGCGTATGTTATATTAAGGTAAAATCTTATACTACTGGCATAACACTGATTCACCCCCCTCTCAGTGTTCTTGGATTCCAACATTATCTTCATAAGTTCTTCTATCACTACGCTCTCTTCTTGTATCATCATGATATTTTCTTGTTTTATCTCCCCTTGTTTCTTCATGGATTTCTTTATTTATATCCTTGTTATTTGGATCATCTGTGTTTTGATTATTACTCATCTATGCATCTTATTTCAAGCCTTCTATGTTAAAGTCTTGTGCCAAATTAGCTCCTAATTTTGCCAACATTAAAAGATATTTTAATTTTTTCTTCCCTAATAACTTTTCCATTAGTCTATCAAATTTGAAATCTTGTTCAAGGTCTCTAATGGTGTTATTGACCGCTTCTTCATTAACAGTTGTATACTCAAAAGTTTGGAACATTGAATTATCTTATTCCATTTGTTTTTATTGTTTTCTTAATTTCTCGTATTGAGATCTAGTCCAAACTGGCATGTGATTGCTTCAAAAAAATTCTCAAGTTTTGACCTTCTAAAAATAACTCAATAGGTGATTATTGGTTTAGGAAGGTAGGCTTTGTTGATTTTACCACTGTTGTTGGTTCATTGTGATGAAGCGTCTCTTTGTTGAAAATAACGTCCTTGCAAAATTTTTCCATCAAATTCTATCTCGCAACCACGTAAATAGTGACGAAAACGTTGTAGGAATATCCTATGTTTTAACAAGATCTTGCAATTGATATACAATAATATTATCCTCTTTTGAGTAGCTTTATAATTGGGTTTTCTTTTCTTAAGTGATATTTAAAAGTCATATAAGCATATGATAGTTTAGAAGTTTGTTTGATTCCAATTTGAGTGCAATTTTGATTTTGATAAAAAACCTAGGTTCAAAATAGGAACGATATATCCAAGATAATGAACAATGGATGTATTGATCAAGTTTCGTGATAGAGGATTTGATATATCCTGATGAGAAATTGATAATGATGTTGATTTTTGCACTTAAGATGGTTGAATTACTAGCTTGTTGAATGTTTAATGCTTATGGAAACATTTTAGAAATGGCCTATTGGATTGGCAACCCAATTATCGAACTAGTTTGAAGATCTATGATAGTTTAAAGACAACTCTACTCAAGAAGGGTTTTTGATACTGACTTTGAAATTTTGGTCTGATATGCTCTTTCTCAGATGCGAGAAAGCATTTGCACTAACGTTTTGTTCAAAAGAACTAATTTATGGGACAAATGCACTAATATGACTATATTACAAGGATTTTTCAATTTTTCCAGCAAGTTGTTATATTTTTGATCATTTTTAGATGATGATTTTCTTCAATTTTTGACTATTTTGAGCACGTTATAGACATAGAAGACACAATGTTTGAAAAAAAATAACACAAGTAAGCACGAATCCTATGGTAGGCTGAGATAATAATTGTTGAATCTCACATGGGGTTTCCCCCAAGGCTATGCTATTCAGAGTGGATATTTAGATGCTTGACACCACTGGCTCCACCCTCGACACTCACTTCTTTGGGGAAGCTAAGCATCGGTTTCCATGAAAACTCCTCATGGAAAAATTTATATCTCTACTAAGAAATGTATGTGTGTGAGCCACTTCAGAGGTACGACCTCTTGCGCCAACAATTAGAAGGATTTTGGCAACTAGTACAAGTGGTTTTTAATAAAGGTTTCTGGTCATGTGGCCATACATGTGGAACTTTCAGCTCTGTAAATATAGAAGGTTCCTAGCCTATAGAGGTTATGCTCCATAGGGTTTATGGGGAAACATAGTGTCGGTACGAACTTATCAACACATGTTTATGACTTTCGTCATAAACACGATTTATCTAGAGTGGATCAGAAGGACTTGATATTAGCCCATTTCCACTTGGGTCGTTCCCCTCTCACTAGCCCCTTTAAGGAAGCTCGAGAAGGAAAGCCCTCTAAAGGTTACACATAAAAGAGAGTAGGTCTAGTTTTCTAATCACCGTATGAGGGTGAGAGCATACTTACCTACTACTTCGTCAAGCAAGGAAAAAATAAGTTTATTTTAGCCTTCTACAATCTATGTGCAACTACTTTAAAGAAGTCACTCAAAATGCAAGTTGCATACTGTCAATTTGTCCCCTTAGTTAAGCTAAATGAGAAAGATATGATGTGTTACTCTCCTAAATAAAACTCATAATTAACTATGTGAGGGAATGCATGAAATTTGCTTTAAAATAATCCTGCACACAGATATGATAGTAGTTTTAAATTTTCAGTTCTTGGACATTCGAACCTGTAGAAAAAGTTTGTTAGCTGCGAATAAAAGTGCTATCCTAGCAAATGCGTTGTCTTTCACCTCAAAAGCGTTGACCTAGGGGACAAAAGTGTGAATCTGTGATATGAAAGCACTGCTTTATAGACTAAATGCGTGAATTCATAGATAAAAGCGCTAACCTAAATGACACATGCATTAACCTGCGAGACAAAAGTGATAATCTGAGGATTAAATGTATTGATATGCAAACAAAAGTGCTAACCTGTGAGACAAAACTGCTAATCAATTAAATAAAAGCACTGTCAGAATTCACACATGCATGAATCTGGATTAGAAATGTGTTAAACTTATGTTTGCAAGAACTAGACAGGATATTAGAAAGATATATGCGAGGCTCGAGCCCCATGGTGGGTGCCAAAATGTGTCAACTTGAATTTCAACTTCAGAATACTACCTACAGCATATTAGCTTCACAAAATACAAAGGAAATGCTATAGGAAATCCAAAATAAACCAATGAAACTACTATTGGCATTCTACACTCACATGAGAATGGTTGATGTTGTCATTGATGGCAACCAACCGGTAATAGGATTCTGCAGGTTCACCGGCAACGCAAACATCATTCACTGGCACCGACAGGCACATCAAATTTCATTCACCGGCAACCAAGCATACCGACATCCAGGCCGACATGAGACAAGTTTTGCTTATGTGAATTATATTGTAATGTAATTAATTATTTGTAAGCTGACATGATGTATTGTAAAGACTCATATATGTATGAGATCTTATAGGTCATTTTTGATATAGCATGGAGAGGAAATTATGTAATGGTATTATGTAGAAGACAACGAAAAGAATTTTTAATAAGGCAGATAGGTTATATGAGTGAATATCATTCACCGGCGGGTTTTCGGTTAAGGTTTCTGACAGAGCTTAAACTGATACTGAATCAAGCATTGCAGATGCTATTTTGAGCAATACACTATCTTGGATTTAATTATCCATTTTGTAGTCAGTGAGACTCCTTCATTGAGCAGTGAGCTCTAGGTTGTTGGTCTTCCTGCATGTGTAGGCCCCTATTGTAATTAATACTTATTCATATTGGCCAGTGAGTAAACATTGTGGGTCACAAATCCCACTGAGGTTTCGTTGCCAAAATATCTTATGTTATGGTGTGCATTTATGTTGTCTCTGTTATTTCTATTTGTTGTATTATTACTTGTTTACCAGTACTTTAATTTGAGTTACAAAGTTATAAATTTTAATTATTCCATCAACCAGTTAGACACTGATTCACACCCCCATCTCAGTATCTTTGGGACTGTCATTGCATCTAACAACTACATGAGATGAATATTAAAATAAAAATCATATTATTACCTTCATGATTTAAGTCTCATTGTGTCCTAACTCCAATGTTCCTGGTTACAGATGATTTTCTCTCAGACAAGCACTAGTAGCTTCCAAGATGGCATATGAAGAATGAATTGATAACTGATAGTTTACTAATACCATGATATGCAATGCAATTGATTTAAAGCTAAATGATTATGCTAAATGAGATGCTAAATTGCTTCAAGATAAAAATTCACGGATGCATAAGTTTTACTCAAATTGTTAACTTGAAGACTATCTCTTTCTCAACTCAAACTCCTACTTTTATAGACTTTTGAAAGGATAAGAAGATGTGTCTGAGATCAACGGTCATGATCAGATCTACAAATTTGGATGGTTGTGAGCAAAGGTGAAGGTTGAGAGAAAGGGGGAAGGAGAAGACAAGTGTCACTCATCTCACCTTGACTGAGTTCCAAACTGAGAGAATCTAGGGATGGTTGGAGAAGATTTAGGCATGAAAGGACAAGTGGACTCAAGTCCTTCCTAAGATATAGGGATGTTGGAGAGAATATAGAAGAAGGTTAGGAAATATGTGTACGTACACAATTTTCATTTATTTTGGAAGTTGGAGATAAGTGGCTGATAAATGTTTTATTTATTTTAATTTTGTTGAATTAATTTAGCTACGTCATGGATGAGTTGGCAAAGGAAAGATGAAGTGGAGATGGAAGGGTGAGTTGGAAAAGGGATTAAATAATTAAGAAATTATTTAATATTTAAGACTATAGGATAGAAGAATAGCCATTAAATATTAGATATTTAATTAATTGATTAGAAGAAAAGGATAAATGAATTAATTAATAAAATATTTCAATTAAATTAATTAATAGAAGGACATGAAATGAATTAAATAAATTAATCTTTTCAAATTAACTATTTAATAGAAGAATAATTATTAAATAAATATAAAATATTTATTTAATTGCTCATAGCCATTTTTATGTGTATACAACAAGCATTCCAAAAGATAATCAACAAATCTCTCTCACACAACAATCATTACAAGATGCTTTCCGAAAATACACAAACAATACAAGCAAAGAAAACTATTCACAACAATAGCCCAAACAGTAATAAGAATACATTACACATTGTTTCCCCAAACCAAAATAATTTAACTTGATAAATATAATTAAATATACCAATCATTATTTCCCCAAATCTCCCACATCAATCAACACAAACACAGAGAAAACAATTCTTTCAAGAAATTAAATACAGAGAGGATAAAATGAAACCAACTTGGAAATAATAGAAGTTATGGTCAACAGAATTTGATGAAGAGCCAAAAGTCTGCAACCAACACATCAAAATCCAAGCTTAAAAGCAAAATCCAAAATCCTCAATCACATAGAAATTTCTCCTGGAAGACAACCCATGACAAAACTGAAAAAGTCATATAAATAGAATTGCATTCAAAACTATACAAAAAATCTCCACCAATCAAAATAATCAATAATATATTATTTATTACCAACCATACCCAGATTCGAGGTAAAAAAAATATAAGATAATATTATTTAACTTACCCAAATCTCTCAACCAATAATAAAATAGAGTAGGTAGGATAAATAATAATTTAATAATCCAAATGGGTAAAAAGAGATTAAATAATAAGAATAGCCCAATAGTAAAAGAGAGTAGGTAGGAAAAATAATTAAATAAATAAATAAAAAGGGATAAATAGTAAAAATAAACTAAATATCAATAAATAAACAAATGAATAAATCATAAGCATAAATAAATATAAACACCCAATTAAATCCACAAAATAATAAATAAATAATTAAATAATATTATCTCACAACACAACTCCCAAAAAGGTCAATCATAACAAGGGGTAAGTAAATAAATAGTAACAAATAAATAACCAATAAATAGATGAATCAACAATAAATAAATAATAAACAATAAACAAATAATTAAATGTGTGGATAGATAAAAATACTCCAGCCAAAACCTAGCCAATCAAAATATTACAAAATACTATATTCTATACCAACCCCCTTCTCGAATTCAAGGTAAGTATATAAAATATTATTATTTACTTACCTCAATCTTTCAACCAATCATATAAAAGGGTAGGTACGATTATAATATTTAAATAACCCAAACAAGAAACAAAAGAAATATAATAATATAATTAACCAATGATAAAATACGAAAGCCCAATAAAATAAATAATCAAATGCAATATAAATAAATGCCACCAATTAGATATAAAGTTACGACTATATAAAATAATAAATCCAAAGCTCCATAAATAAAATAATTAAACATTAAATAATAAATAATATTAAACCAATAAATCAAAGCTAAATAGACAATAATCAAATAGCATTAATAGATATTAAACCTCAACAATAATCCTCGATAATAATTAAATATCCAATTATATAATAATTTAATTTTAACATTGATACACTATATTAATCAAAAATTAATTAAATAAATGATCAAATACTCACAACATCACAAGGCAACCACAACTCAAGATACTAACATTACGACTCACGCCAAGACACTCAATTGACAAGGATGACGACTTAAGCCTAGAGCGTGTAGGGGGAACTCATGCCATCTCCAACAACTTGCCATTGGGATAAAGACATGCTCAAACCTGTGAGACTGGGTGGAGTTGATGTCTGGTACCTACAATCCTACAACCACCAATAACCACGAGACAACATATACAACAATAAATCATAAATGATCAGGCAAGTGATAGAGAATCACAATGTCATATCATGCTCATGATGAGTGGTATGACATCATCCCTATTAGGAATACAATAGGAAGATAGTCATAAGAACCAAGGATTATCAAATTCATCATCATATCCAATGTAATCATAAAATAGGGTTAGTACATAGTATGATACCATCAAATCATCATAAAGAATACTAAGCCATATCAATATGATCTATGAGTGTACTAAAAGCAATATGAATCAGGGAGAGGCACTACATGAAATGTCCAACTCTTTCATAATTAAACCATTTGAAATGTAACTTTTCTTTGTACTTACCAAAAACCTCTTTGTAGTTTTCTATCAAAATTGGCAAAATTGGCAACTTTCAGATCTAATTAATAATCAGTCGAACCCAACTTCCTTCTTAGATTCCTTGAAGGCTATTTCTCTTCCAATAAATTTTTCATTTTCTAATCACATTTCAAAAGAAGATAAAGATCATTATAACTCGTGCATTGTAACATTGTTCAAATGCTTTTTCACCAAGTGTGATTCTCTTATCTCTTTATCCAACCCTTTTCTTGAGAAAACTATCTCATCATCTTGGAGCATTAACCAGTAACACTTTCATCCTCCTGCATCCTTAGACTTTCAATTTGAGCTCTAAGAGTTTGAAGCTTTTCCTCCTTAACCTTCTCATCTCCTTCATAGATTTTATGTAATTTAGTCCACATTTACTTAGATGTCTTGCATTACATCAAATTTATATAATAAGATTTAATCAAACCACAAATGATTGCATTCCTAGATTTAGCATTTTTTTCGTAGGCTTTCTTACCACCCATATCCCTTGGGTGACTATCTGAAAAATACATATCCATCTACCATTGATTGGAAAATAATAAAACCTAGAGAAATTCTATAAGGCTTCATTCCTCCACACCAAAATCCATAGTTTGATCCATCAAGCAATGAAACAGAACCTTCTAGAGTAACTAAGTGTGCCATCTTGGATCTACCTCAAGCTATTAAGATTTATCCAAGGAACCTTGCTCTGATACCAATTGAGGGGAAAACAATATACTAGGAAGTGGGGGTGAATAGGTATATGCAACTTTATTTATACTCCAACACTAATTACCCTAAATAAATTTTGCATTCAAATATCATATCTAATATCTTATTTAGCTTAGTGAAGCACTAAGTAAATAACACATATACACACAAGGAACACCATATATATGTGGAAAACCCAAGATGAGAAAAAACACTATGAGAATAGTCGCTTTGATCTATTGGCCAAATCCAGCCTCACAAATAAAATATCATTTACATAAGTTTGTTGGCACTAACCAACCGAAGATACCAATCACTTTGAAGTACAATGAGCACCAACCTACTAGAGACACCAATCTTAAATTCTTAGGTGTAAGCACCAACTTAGAAGCTAGGACCTCAATTTCAACAATATGAAAGGTAAGGTTCATACCTTTGATACTACTTACTCCTTAATTTAAATTTCAAACACTTATTTCCTCTTCATATGATATTCTAATATTGGCACACTTAAATCAAGATCTCCCCCTCTAACTTATTCTTCTTCTTTCTTATTATGAACGTGTACTCTTAGAAGTACACTTCTACACATACCTCACATGAATCTCGAGCTTAGAATAAAGACTCTAGGATACTCATATATATGAGTTCCATTTACAATTACAAACACAAGTCGGCCACATACATAGTTCCAAAATGTACAAGTTATCCATATAATTTATTTTATCAAACGTCGTTGTCCCCTCTGGCATGTTTTGGCATTAATTTCAAAGCAATAAGGTAATGAGGTGCTCCCATTTGTGTTAATTTCTAAAGGCACTCAATTTAAAGTCTAAAATAACTTGGGTATGAAACACTTCCTAGTGGCACTAAAAGATTAGAAGGAAACACTTCCTAATGGCATTGAATGATTTCAAAGTTAATGTGTTATTGAGTCACTTTAAGTGACTAGGAAATAAGGACATATTATTCTTAAGTTATTTTTAAAATCATCCTATTGAAATTCATTTAGATTATAATTGGTCACTTAAACTATCAAAATGGACTTCATTTGTTATCGGCATGTTATTTGGATAAAGGTATTTCATGGTTCAATTTTTCGAACCCTAGATATTGCAAAGGAATTTAGTTGTATTCCTGTTGGTCTTTAAAGCACACCCAACGGTGCTAGGGCACAACAAGTTGAGATTAGGAGTTGTGGCTTCAAAGGTGGACAACAAAGATAGTGTATTTGGGGCAAGCTTTCAGTTTCCAGTGTTATCGAAGTATTAACAGGTGTATTCTTCCTAATTATTTGTTTCTTGTTTTCGTAACTATGTGATGAAAGAGTTTATGTTAATTGAGGTTTAAGTATTATTGTTGAAGAACTTTGATAGTTTATTTCTATGGGTATTTGTTGAGAGTGCTTGGTTGTTTCTTTCTTAACTCGTAAAATGTTGCTAATTTGAAAAGGCTTTTGTGTTAAAAAAATATTTAAATGGTTTTTGTTCAGAGCCTTTGTCTTTTTAATTGGGGTTTGTTGTCAGGTTGAAATACTAAGGGTTCCATTATCAATATTTTCTTATGGAATGTTTATGTGTTTGTGCTTATTTCAGTTTTGTAAAACCCTTGTCAGGTTCTATGAAAGGCAAATGACATTCTTTTGATTTAACCCTAGTTTGGGTTAATCATGTTCGATGATTTGGGGTTCCCTATAGAGGTCTGTGATAGGTGTTTATCCTTGTGGTTCTACAAGCAGTTTTGTGTTAAGGGTTTGTTAATATAACCCTAGTTTAGATACTGAGTTACCATTCTTGTGTTAACACAATGCATTTGAGTTACATGTTATTAACTGTTGTGACAAAATACAGTTTTATTGTTATTTAGTTATTTGTTAAAAAGAACTTCATGACAGATTAATTTTAGTTCAAAAACACAGAACCTTATAAATACTATATCGAGGGCATTCAAAATTTCTTGTTGTTGTTTCATACTCTGTATAGAATAATTATTCTCAGTGTTGTAAAAGGCATTATTGCTCAGTTTATAAAATGTATATTTGCATATTGAGATAAGTTTTGTAAAGCACTTGCAGTACACATTGTGGATTAGATTCGCTATATTATATCAGTGTGTATACTTTTCATATGCGCAATGATATATTGTATGTGAACTATTGAGATACTTTTTACTATTGCTTTTGAGTCTCAAGTGATGTGAGATTAGAAGATGTTTGAAAAGAAATAGAGATGATACTCTGTATGTGAATTCAAAACAATTTTTAAGAATTGATGATGTATAGCTAGTGAGGCATTTAAAATCTATCAATGAAATAGTATTGTCAGTGAGACATATCATTCAGCCAGTGAGGAATTTGTAAATATGAAGATTTTAGATTAATCCAGTGAGGCATTTATGAGTGGTTTTTATTCCCCAGGAGGGTTTTCCACTCACAAAATTTCTTGTGTCAACTTTTGTGGTTGTATGATTCATTTTTCTTTATTTCATTTTAGTTGTTGTTCTCTTTATGATTACTCAAGCAAATAAAAATAAATTATTTGAGTTGATTAGAATTACTAAGCACTGATTCACGCCCCCCCCGCCTCCCCCTCTCAATGCTCTTTGTACTTCAACAAGTGGTATCAAAGCCAAACCCTTATCTAGAGTCATTCTAGGCACTTCCTGGTAGAAGTACTTGTAAATGGCAAATTAGGAAGGTTTATCCACTGCCAGAGCACCATTGTTTAATGGTATTGGTTATACTTTTTGGAAGTTTAGAATGAAAAGACATATAACTTCTCTATGATATGAAGTCTAGGATGTAGTTGAAACTACATATACTTCCACTAAAGCTCCTTCTACTCCCAATGAGAAAAGAACTTATGAATGTGATGCATAAGCTGCAAATGTCATTTATTGTGGTTTGACAACTGATGTACTTGTCAAAGTAATCGATTGTATAAATGCAAAATCCATTTGGGATAAACTCTCCAAGGATAAACTCTCCAATATATATGAAGGTGATGAAAAAATTAAAGAAGTAAACTTCAAACTTTTAGAGAAATATTTGAAAGTCTTAAGATGACTAAAGAAGAGAAGATAGTTGTCTTCTTTCTAAGAGTCTCAGAGATTGTTAATTTAATTTGAGGACTTGCTAAAAATTAGAAGAAAAATTAGTTGTAAAAAAGGTGATGAGATCATTGGCACCTAAGTATGGTTCCAAAGTCTCTGCTCTAGAAGAAAGAGATCTGAATAAGCTTACTATAGATGAGATGCATGGCATCTTAACTGCTTATGAAATGAGAATTTGTGAAAATGTCTCAACAAGTAAAGAAACAACTTTAAAAACTCAGAAAAAGGATAATGAATATGAATCTAAAAATCTTGATGAGGATGAGTATGTTTTAGTAAGCAGACTAAATTGAGGATTAGGTAGATATAAGGGAAAATTACCATTAGAACATAATGTTATTAGGGATCACATCCTTATATTGTTTATATATAATGTTCTAGTATAAGGTTATAAAACCTTATATATTATATGCTTTATAAGCATATGCCATTTGAAATAATTATTAGATTATTAATTATTTATGAATGGGGGTTATTGAAAAGGTGTGACTAGTGAAGTCACCCTTCCTCCTATATTTAAGGAGGTTCTCTCTCATTTGAGAGGTGTGTGAATTTGGAGCTTTATGGTGATTTGTATCACTATGCATATGACGTATTATTGGCCATGTAGAAGTATTGGAAGAGTGTCCCCAGGTTCATGTCTATTTTATGATAGACTATATTTGTAAGTGTTTTAATTAAATGATGCTTTATGGGGTTTTTTACCCGAAAGGGTTTTCCCATGTATATCTTGTGTAATGTGTACATTTATGCATGTATGATTCTCATTTCATTTATTTTATATCTTGTTTATAATTATTAGTATCCTAAGATCCTAATTTCTAACATGGTATCAGAGCCTATTAGGCTATACTAATCATTTTTATAGATTATTCTAGAAGATCTATAGAACTTGATGGGAAAATTCCCTATGCTCAATTAGCATGTATGTTATATCATTAAGTAATTTCAAAATACTCATAAAATCAAGCTTCCACATTCAAGTAAGTATACTTTGTGAACCTACCTTGAGCCTAGTTTGAAAAGCAGGTGTACAACCATTTATATTATTTTACATTAAATAAGGGCAAATTTGAGATAGATTTTTTTTTTGAAATAAATGATAACTAAAAATCTCCCTGTTAGTGAAAAACTATGATCAAATAACTTTAAATATTCTATTTGTATTGATAAATACTCATCAACAATGATTCTCAAAATTAATTTTAAATTTTCCAAATCAAATTCATATTAAGTAGCTAATTGGTAATTCATAAACCTTTAAGTAAATTACATCATCAACTTATAAAATTTCTTTATAATATCTTGAAATTAATAAAATAAATATTTAAAATTATACATTATTTTAAATATCATGCATAGACTTGTATAAACAACTCCTGTAAGTCTTATAAGAAGATCTTCTACTTTTCATTGTCATATTGCTTTAATCTCCATACTCCTCATTTAAAATGAAAGACTTGTCCTTGTACGAAACGTTAAGGAGGGCAAAATGAGTCACAACCCTTCACATATAACGCATTGTGTTTTGAATATTTCAACTACTCTTAACACATGAATTTTGTGTTGAAGATGTCATTTGTGTTCCATTCACAACCGTGTGTGGAAGTAAAACATTATGCATGAGCTGCCAGTGAAATATCTTTTGTAATTTTTGAATCACCAAAAAAATGAAATTACCAAGCTTTGCAAATATTCGCTGATATGGCAAAGCAAATTGAAGAAAAGCAACTTTGAAACTGAATTAGAGGTCGATGTGATAGAAGATCAACCAAACCACGACATATTGGAGGCAAAAATAGAGGTTGATTTGCAAAAATGAAGCCAATTTAAACTCAAATCGCCACCGATTTGCAAATCGAATGTGATCACACACAGATCCACTAAGGCATCTTGACAAGTAGCAATAATAATTGATAAATTAAGATTAATATTAATCATCAATAATAGGAAATGATTTGTAATGGTAAGTATCGATGGAAGATAATGATTACATAAGCAAACTATTCGCCAACCCTAAATAACCCAAAATGCACAGTCTGATTTGATTAGTAAACTTTTTTTTATGAAGAATGTCAATTAAGAAGATACGTGTCTTATCGAACCCAAATGGTTTCCATTTTTTCAGTTTGTAAGGTATAAGAGGAAGATCTAACACATTCCATCAATCATCGATTTGGAATATATCTCTTTTATTTATCCCATTGTGGATCTTATCCTTATTGTGTGATTGCCTATTGGCATTTTTGGTTGCATACATTTAAAGATCATATCAAAGATGGCACTCTTAGTTTCAAGCACATGACTTTATATCTGGAACAACAACATATCACTGTAGAGTGATACTAATATCTACAATTTGCATATTCATGTTGGTGGATTAGACATAGAAACCTTCTAAATTTATAGCTATCTTCGTAGGGAGGATCATTGCATAATTAACATCATCATAAATTAGGAAGACCACATATCTCTATATACATATATATGTATATTATTAAGATTGTAATATCCTAACTTTGCATGATCCTTAAGATCGTATCAGATACAATATTATTTTGTTATCCAATCTTTATCCTTCATCAATATAGGTGAAAGCGAAAGTTTATTAGCATATTGTTGCACCTAGTTCAATATATATCTATAAGAATTTTTAAAAAATTAAGACTATATGGTGCATGAATCTTCTCTCTTTCCATCACATTCTCGATTAGATCAAATTCTAAACTTTTTGGAATTTGATTGCCCCAATTGCAGTGAGACATATTTTATTTTGATGTTTCCCTATATACATTGTCTTTAAGTTTACTGGAGTATTTGATTCCAAGTGACTTATCCCTTCATGGGAGTCAAAGGTAAGTATCAGAAGTATCATAATGCAACTGAGTGTAATGCTAAGTGAAATTCTTAGATTTTTTTAATTTTTTTCTACATCACATCTGACTATCTAATTAAAGGATTTTAGTCTTAAAAAAAAGAATGATAAATAATGATTTTTTAAGAGTTTATGACGGATCATTATATAACCACTTTTAACTTCATAAAGGATGATATCTTTGTAGTGATTTTAAGATTATGGAGTATAATAAATATTATTCTTATTGATATGAGATTAACTCGATAACAACTCTAAATATGATAGTTTCAACCTCACTTCAATAATGTCTTGGTCTCTTCTAAAATTTCTTAAATTTTTTTTATATATAAAAGATATTAAATTAGGTCTATCAAAATAATGATATATTAAAATCTACACCCGTTTTAAGCATGATACATGGGCATGACAATATCTAGAAGCAAACCATATGCTTGAGGTCTCTTTGTCATTTTAATTGGCATGAAATTATTATGAGAATATGTTAAACTAAATTTTGATAGGGTTATTTTTGGTATCCATTGTCATTATAATAAAATTTGTCTATTTATGACATTTCCCATTTACTTTCAATACTTTTTAAAAAATATATAAAAAATCAAGTCTTCATATATATTTAAGACCCATGGAATGAATTTTGAATCTTTAATCAACTAACTTTACTTCAATGTGTCACATGCCTTTCAAGTGGCCCTTCCAAATTACTTATTATTAACTATATTAGTGCTTATGTTGCATTTAAAATGTCACATACGAACTAGTAGGAATAAAGGGAAGGAACATCATGAATTATCTTAAATTATTTTTTTAGTATTTGATGAAGGATATGCAGTATATTAACATTAAGGATATTCCTACTTGTACTATGTTTGATGTACGGATGGTTTACTATCAAATTATCACAATGATCATCTATAGATAGAGGATACAATATTTACCTATGAAATATAAAGGCTATTAAATATGCATAAGTAAATTTAAAAATTTCTCATTAGCATCCTTTTTTGGAGATCCAAGTGATTTGTTATTTTATTCTATATTTGATCCATTTTTTTTCAATCATACTATTTATAATGGGTGACTATCGCCCTTATAAACAGTCTGGGGAGCAAACCTAGAAAGGATAGCTCACCCGTTGCCTAATTTTTCTATGGATCATTACTATATGTAGTAGTATGTCTATTTTTTAAACAAGACAACTAATTATTCATGCTTATTCTCATGAAAATATATGTTGATTTCCTTGCATTGGATTATATCCTAAATTTATGAGGATTATTATATGATCATTGGCAAATGACAATAAAATAATATTATGTTCTTTCTTTGCACCAAAAATGAAGTTGATTGCTATGTTAATAACTATATTGTTTCTTTTATGGCGAGGTTATGCCTTCAAAACATATGGTGCAAGTTCTATTACATGGATGGTGCAATACTTTAATAAGAAGACTATCTTCTATGTGACTTTGAATCAAATGGACCAAATATGAATGTAGCTCTTGAAGAATCAATATGGCCTTGAAGATTTATGGAAGAGTTCCATTTGGATACATATGAAAGTACCATATTACTTTAAGTTACTTTTCTCTTTCTAGAGAATATCATTTTTAAAGATCAAAATGAACATTGAAGATCATGGGCACCTCACTCAAGTGAAAGCATTCTATAATAAAGGCACCTTGAAGATCATGGTCACCTCACTCAAGTGAAATAATTCTATAATAAAGACACTTTGAAGATCATGGGCACATACTATATATTGTAATTTTAGCCATCACTTTGAAATCCTCTATGCAGTGATTGGCTTTGAGGTGATGCCATTAAGGGGGAGTGTACATGACACCACCTAGTGGCTAAATCCTAGATTTAAGACCTAATAGGCATAAGACCTTTAGGCATTATATGCTCCAAATTCAAATAATGTTTGGCCTTAGGTGATGCCATTAAGGGGGAGTGTGCATGTCAATGAAACCACCTAGTGGCTAAATCCTTTATTTTTAAGTCCTACGGGCACATTATCATAAGACCTACAGGTAGATGTTTTTAAGTCCTACGGGAATATTGTAAATTCTTCTCCTTGTAAATCTTGCACTTGTAAAAGCATTGTATTAAGACCTAAGGGCACTATGTAATGAACCTAGGGAGAGGCTAATTTGAGGGGACTATGGCTCCAATATAGTTTTTTAAGACCTCACGACATCATTTTTAAAACGCTCGGATTATAAATTATGACAAGATGACTTTCATGTAGTCTAGAATGCATGATCTTCATGTTGGCATATATTTGTGTCCCTGTTTATCACTGTCAAAGAAGACCTACATTATTGGGGTACTTCATTTTTTCTTTTATGGAAATTGACGTGTGATCCCCTATTAACATTAAGGGGGAGTGTTAGAACATAATGTTATTAGGGATCACATCCTTATAACATTTATATATAATGTTCTAATATAAGGTTATAAAACTTAATATATTATATGCTTTATAAGAATATCCCATTTGAAATAATTATAATCTAATAATTATTAGATTATTAATTATTGATGAGTGGGGGTTATGGAAAAGGCGTGACTAGTGAAGTGACCCTTCCTCCTGTATTTAAGGAGGTTCTCTCTCATTTGAGAGGTGTGTGAATTTGGAGCTTTATGGTGAGTTGTATCACTATGCATATGAGGTATTATTGGCCATGTGGAAGTATTGGAGGAGCGTTCCCAGGTTCATGTCTATTTTATGATAGACTATATTTGTAAGTGTTTTAATTATATGATGCTTTATGGGGTTTTTTACTCGAAAGGGTTTTCCCCATGTATATCTTGTGTAATGTGTACATTTATGCATGTATGATTCTCATTTCATTTATTTTATATCTTGTTTATAATGATTAGTATCCTAAGATCCCAATTTTTAACAATTACCCTTTAAATGTTTTAACTGTGGCAAGATTGGGCATTATGCCTCTCAATGTCTGAATAAGGACTTAGATTGTGATGAAGAGGGAAACAAAAAATTAGGAAAGAAAACAAAATTAATTTTAAAAAGAAAAAAAATCTTTATGCCATTGTAATAAATAGTTGTTTTGATGAATCTCTTGAGGAATGAGAGGAAACTCTATTTATGGCCATTTAAAATCTGAATGAAAAACAAGAGGAAACTATTTCAGATCAATTTGAATCTGAAATTGATCTTGAAGGGGAGTTAATAAGTGCTCTCAAGGAAACAAAGAAGCTTAGAAAAGAAGTTGTTATGCTAAAAGATCAAAATTAGAATGATGTTAAACTCATATCTGATCTCAAACTTCAGTTTGAAGAAGATAAAAGGATTCTTTAGGCGACTCAAGAAAAATAATGTTGCTCTTTAGAAGAGAAACATGTTGATTTACAAAAGAATCTTGCATTATGTAACAATAATAACAAATCATCTAATTTGTTGAGCAAGAAAGAAGATCACAAAGGAAAAAGTGGTCTAGTATTATCAGAAGGAAAATCCATTGAAAAGAGAAGCTTTCTAGATATAATTTTCATTTCTTTGATTATTGTTTCAATTGCAATCAATTTGGGCATAAAGGAAATGAATGCAGAATTATGTATAAAAGAAAGCCTAGTTTTGTAAATGGTAATCTTTACAAATTTTTGGGCAATCTCAGATGCTACAAATGTAATAAACTAGGACATATTGTTGCTTTCTATAAATCTAATTTAGTAAAACAGTCAAATATATCAAATAAAAATGACAAACTTAAATTGGTTTGGAAACCAAAGAGAAAAGTTGAAGCTTTGGTTGTTCAAACAACCTTACATGCTATCAATAAAAACCTTTGGGTAGTGGATAGTGGTTGTTCTCACCATATGACTAGTGATAAAAGAAATTTTGTCCAATATGAGAATTATTCAAGTGGTTCAACAAGATTTGGAAATGATCATTATATTATTGAATCATATGAAAATGCATTGTATTTCTTAATAATGAATCCCCAATGCATGATGTTTATTATCTTGAAGGCTTAACACATAATTTACTTAGTGTGAATCAAATATTTGATAACGGCTTTAATGTAACCTTCTCTGCACTAGGATGTGAAATCAAAAAGAAATCTAGTAAAACTATTGTAGTAGGATTCAAAACTAATGGAACCATCTATAATCTTCATGAAAGTTCAGACAGTAAAAAGGAAACCAGTGTGTGCTTTATGAGTCAAGTTGATGAAACTAAATTCTAGCATAGCAGATTAGGACATATAAACTATGATAATTTGATTAAAATCAGTAAAAATTAGAATGTCAGGAATATACTGGTTCTTTTCAAACCAAAAAATTGCATAGATGCAAAGAGTGTCAAGAAAGAAAACAAACAAGAGTTATTTTTAAGCCTAAAGAGTATTCTTCTACTTAACCATTGCAACTTGTACATACTTATTTGTGTGGTCCTAAAAGGGAAAAATCTCTAAACAATGAAAAATACTTCATGCTTTTCATTGATGACTACACAATAATTACATGGGCAACTTTCCTGAAACATAAGGTAGAAGCCTTTAGCAAATTCAAAGTTTTTAGGAAGATGGTTGAAAAAGAATATAATTTAAAAATTAAATATCTTAGATCTGTCAAAGGTGGAGAGTATACTTCATAATAGTTCATTGATTAATGTGAAGAACATGACATTAATAGGCAATATTGAGCCTCCAAAACACCACAACAAAATGGTATTGCTAAAAGAAAGAATAGACCTGCAAAAGAAATGGCTAGAACAATGCTTCAATATGCAGGTTTGTCAAATATCTACTAGAAAGAGGTACTTCATAATGTTGTTTATATCTTAAATAGAGTATAGTTGAGAGTGAATACATAGTTTACTCCTTATGATCTGTGGTATGGCGAAACAACTAATGTCGGTTATTTTAAAATCTTTGGCAGTAAATGACTCGTTAAAAGAGATAGCAATAATATAGGTAGCTTTGAATCATGTTGTGATGAAGGCATCTTTTTAGGCTACTATACTCATAGAAAAGCCTATAAATGCTTTAACAAAATATTAAAAAGAGTAGTAGAAAGTGCTAATGTCAAAGTGGATGAAATGTTGAATAATGAACAACAAATTGAAGATGTTGATAGTATTGTTCCACCTGAAAAATAAACATAAGTCTGAAAATAAACAAGAATTTTAAGAAAAGAATGAACAAGTTGTCCTTGAAGAACCTATGAGAACTACTCCCAAATTGTCCTCTAAGTTGTTGCAAAAAAATCACCCTCAAGACCAGATAATAGGTGATATATCTTCTAATATTCAAACCAAAAGAAAACTTGCAAATGCAAACAATCAGGTTTATCTGTGTTTGATATCTCAACTTGAGCCTAAACCATATACAAAATCAAGTAAAGATGATCTATGGATCAAAGCTATGCAAGAAGAGCTTGATCAAATAGAGAAAAATAAAACATGGGAACTAGTCTCTAGGTCCTCTAATAAAAATGTGAATGGTGCTAAATGGGTTTTCAAAAATAAATGAGATGATAAAGGGAATGTTGTCATAAATAAGGCCAGACATGTTTGCAAGGGTTACTCTCAGATTGAGGCAGTAGACTTTGATGAAACCTTTTCTCGAGTTGCTAGACTTGAGGCAATAAGAATCTTCTTAGCATTCTATGTTTATAAAAAACTGAGCATACCAAATGGATGTGAAAACAACCATTTTAAATGGAGATCTTGAGGAAGAGGTGTATATGGAACAACCTAAAGGGTTTTAGTGTGTAGGTAAAGAAGACCATGTCTAGAGGTTGAGGAAGGCTCTATATGGCTTGAAACAAGCCCCAAGACCTTGGTATTCCAAATTGGATAAACATTTGTGTGAACAAGGCTTTATGAAAGGTGGAGTAGACAACAACCTATACTTTACAACTAAAGGTGATAACATTTTAGTGGTTTTTGTTTATGTGGATGATATTATTTTTGGGAGCAATGATTCTTATTTGTGCTCTGAATTTCCTCACATAATGGAATCTAAATTTGAAATGTTTATGCTAGGGGAATTGTCTTTCTTTTTGGGATTTCAAGTTAGTCAACTTAAAAAGGGAATCTTTATATCTTAAACTAAATATGAAAAATAAATGTTAAAAATATTCCAAATGAATGAGTATAAACCTATTGGAACTCCTATGGAAACAAGTTGCAAACTTAAGAAAGAAGTTGATTAGTTGAATGTGGATCATACAATGTTTGTACAGGTCCATGATTGGCAGTCTACTGTACTTGATTGCAACTAGACCTGATATAATACATTCTATATTTTTAGTATCAAGGTTTCAATCTGCACCTAAGCAATCAAATTTAGATGTTGTCAAAATAATTTTGAAGTATATTTTTGGCACACTTGATTTTGGTCTATGGTATCCTAGACACAATGATTTCACCTTAATTGCCTATACTAATGCTAATTGGACAAGCTGTATAGATGAAAGGAAAACCACTTCTGGTGGTGCATTCTTCCTAGGATGAATATTGGTAGCTTAGCACAACAAAAATAAAGACTATGTATCCCTATCAACTGCTGAGGTAGAATATATTACAGCTGGAACTTGCTACACACAAGTACTTTGGATGGTGCAAACTTTGAAAGACATTAAAATTGATGTTTCTAAACCTATGCACATACTGCATGATAATAGTAGTACTATTAATATTTGAAAGAATCTAGTTCAACATTCTCATACTATGCATATTGATATTAGATACCATTTTCTTCAAAAAAAGGTATTGGCCAATGATTCGATTCTGGACTTTGTGACTTCAACTGAACAAGTGGTTGATATTTTTACTAAGCCCTTACCAAAAGTAGCTTTTGAATTTTTGAGAGATAGAAAAACTTGGTGTCTTCTCTCTTGGTTCTCTTCAGTAACTTACTCCAGTTCATGGAGTAAGGGCAAGCTTTTCATGCTTATTCTTACCCCTTTTGGTAGTTTTGGCATTATTGGTTCTTTATCATGGATTTGTGATACCTGATTGTACATTGTACCCTTTATGTACCATATGTTCACTCTTACTTCTATTGGTTCTCTTGGTTATCCTTTGGCATTGATGTCAAAAGGGGGAGAACATGTGATTCAGATTTGTTTTTCAGTGATTTGTAGTGTTATTGAGTATAGAAATAGAAATAGTGACATTTTTTTATGCATTTTGTTTTTATTCTTAGTGGGCATTATTGGTGTATAGATTGGAATTGTGGTATATTAACATTGTTGATTTCATGGCTAGTCTTTGAGCTCCATAGTTTGATTTGACAGTTTCTCTAGCTTATGATAGGGCAGGTCATGTGAAAATTTTAGTGACATTTTTAGTACAGGTATATCATTCGGTTGAACTTTGCCTTTGATTTTCTCATCTTATTAAGTTTGACATCAATGCCAAAGGGGGAGTTTTTTGTCCCTTCTGGCATCAGGGATAACTTTAAGAAACCACCCCCTAGGCAATTGTGTAAAATCCTGGTGAATTGGACATTATTTTCGGGGGGGGGGGATTTTCATAATTGATGGCGAATTAATTTTTTTAAATAGGGAAAAAAATTATTTCGTATTGGCAATTTTTTTCTAGGGTAGGAAAATTCCATAAATTTCTGGCGAATAATACCTTGTTCTATGGGAAAAATATTTATTGTGGGAGGTGAATATTTTTTGTTAAAAGGAACAAATATATAATTGTATGAGCGACAAATTTTTACTCCGAAGGAAAAATTATTTAAATGTATTGGTGATTTTATCCACCACTTGAAAATTATTTAAATGTATTGGCGATTTTTATCCACCACTTGAAAACTATTGAATTTGTTTTGGCGAATATTTTGTTATTTATGGAAAAATATATAATTTATTGGTGATTTCATGAATTCATTGCCATTAATAGACAAGGCACATCACATCAGATCAGTACATCACATCACATAAATTCATAATACATTGAGTCCGGACTTTGCACAATGTATCAGTAACCGCAGCCTCTTTGACACATGAAGGGTGACACATACCTAAAATCTATCAATGATTTTAAACCGTGTGGTGATTGTAGATCAATGGCTGAAGTTTTATTTCAGCCCAATTTTCTGAAGAGAACATAGCTCGCCAGAAAGTGCCCGGAATGGAATTGGATTTAATAGACATGTATAAAATGTCACGAATCATGATTGATAATTTCGTTCATTTAATAAATATCTTTTCAGTAATTGCAATCCACTTTGTCCCCATGACTTCCAATGTGATACTTGCCAACTTGGTACTGGTTTATAGTTGTTTCCATTTTCGCACAATAGTGCATTTATGGGAAATATTTGCAGACATAAGAAAGATTTAAAAAAATTTAAAGCAATTAATATGGTTAAAGAAGTAATTATCACAATCAAGAGCTTCAACTATTTATATATGATCTCTGCTTCTTTCATCTTCAATTAGCCTTTGCCATTTGGTAGATAAATCGTCGAAGCTATATTTAAATTCTTCCTCTAGTTTAGGTTTATAGGCTCAGGTTGTTTAATTTGTTAATCATTTTTCTCAAGATGGACACTCCCATCCACTTGAGAAGCACTTATGCAGAGGACTAGAGGGCCTTTCTAGGCTCTGTTAGAGACCCAACTCTCCAATCAGTCTACAAGGAGGTTGGGTCATTCACCAATGAGGCTTTGCGGATGGTGTTGGGCAGAGAGTTTTTGCAAAACAAAAATAGGTACTGTGTTAACATGAACATTACATCTCATTTCTTAGCGTCTCTTCTAGACCTTGGAGGAGACAAGGTGGATATGTTGATGCTGTTGAGGAAGGTTTTTAAGGAAGATTTCCTTGGAGATGACATTACTATTGTCATCCTTGTAGAAGTAGGGGTGGGGATCCCTTGGGCGAGTGAATTATCCAAGCTTCTCCTCCCTAACCAAATAGTGCCAGTGGCCAGGCAACTGTTTCTCCTGAACCTGAATGCAGAGCAGTTGATGCGTCATAGGAAATGGGTGCGGATTGGCAAGGACTTTCTCTGGAAATGGTTGCTCCTGTATCACTTTCCAAACTACAATTAGCTTGAAGAATTCTCTCAGCTTATGTTGTCTAAATAATTCTAGATGGAAGGAGGGTCGGATTCTTAGGGAAAAGTTGTAAACCATCCAGTACCTATGCCCTAGCCCCGGTCCCCTGGGCCCCTAGTAGCTTTTTTTTCCTATGTCCTCAAAACCTAATAGGCTCATTGGCTCACTTAGTTTGGCTTTTAGGTTTTTGAGGGTCTCAGACTTGAGACGAAAAAATTGTAAATTTCCAAAGCATAAATATTAATGATAATTTTTCAAATTCTAGTTTATTTCAGTTTGCCTCTTATAGTCTTATCGATATAAAAATGCTTTCTATAATTCTATTTCATTTTTATTAATTAATTTCTTTCAAATTCTTTTTGTATATGAGCTACGTTATTTCAATTATTTGTTAAACAATGGAAATAAATTTAATACTATGATCTTTTTAATGTAATGCCATAAAAAAAAAAATAGTTCGTTCCATTAATTATTAATTATAATTTTATAAATATATAGTCATTCAAAATACAAAATTTCAAAAGTTTCAAGATACAAAAGTTTATCGGTAAAGGTTTTTTCAATCTATTAATTCAAAAGTCTTAAGATACAAAATTTGCAGTCATTCATGCATAAACACAGACAGAGAGAAAACCATACTGCCCATAGCTTATAGCAAGCAGACAAAAAAAACCAATTCATTGCTGGATATCCATAACAAATGTTCCAGCAATAATAAATCATTTGGAAGCAAATTTAAAAACACTGGCCGATAGGATAGGCCACTCACTCACTAGTCACTATCCCCCTGGGTCACCTCCTCCCAGTCCCTTCCCTCCTCGGAGATCGATGCTTTCCCTTTTGCCACTTCATCTTTCATTTTTGGAATGTAGTTTAGGCACCCAAAGTCGAGGTCACCCTCCAAGCTTTCCAGTAGCTGTATGGCCCTTCCTTCTTCAGCCCTATCTCTCAATTCCCTACCAACCTCCATCCTTGCCACCACATGCAAAGCCTTAAGGACTTCATCCACCCTGGTTAATTTCACAAAGAGTTTCATCTCTTCCCACCCCACTCGGGCACATTCACGGCATTGGTATTTGATTTCATCCTCTGGGCCACGAATAAAAGGAAGAAACTCCTCCTCGTCATGCCCTTCCTTAATTTGAATGCCAACTCCCGGCACCACCCACTCCAAGATTGAATCCAGGTTAATCAAAAATCCCCATCAATCAATTTGACCAATGTGAGTTTTACCTTTTCCACCTCTGGTTCAAATTCACAGGCCCACACCAGAATCAGAGAGTAAACATCCATGTTAGTTCGATACTGGTGATTGATATGTGCCACCTCCTCCGCAAGCATCAGTCAAGCTGTCACCCACAACTTCTCCTCCTTAAACCTGAACAATCCTTGCATTCGTTTATCAGATACTTTGCCCAAAAAGGGCACCAACTTCTTGTCTGTTCGCGGTGTGAAATTGGCCTCCATGGTCACCTGCAATTTCAAAAACACTTCATGCAAAAAATGTCTTACAGAAGCTACGAACTATAGATTTGTTCTGCCTCAAAGAAAAAACTGGCACACAAATCAAAAGGTAATAAATTTTGCCTCCGTCTTATAGGTTGGGTAATGAATGTGTACGATAAGGCATTATTAATGCCATGAGATCAAGAAAAAGATTTCTTGTCATCCTAAAGATTTCTTGTCATCCTCCCCTTCCTCTGTTCGTGCGACCTGTCGTAGACAACTCCTTCTACAACAATTAATCACCACCTTGGCATTTGTACTTTCCAAATTTGCTTGCCTTAATAGGTTGAGGACTGCACATTTTTTAAAATTAATACACTAAATTTATGTTGAACTTTTATATATTTTTTTAAACTATTTTTTAAAATTATATATCATAAACATATTTTGAATGTTTTTTTTTTATATTAAACTTTTACCTTTCAAATTGTATATCAAAATTTATATTTTTATTTAGTTTTTGTTTTATTCTAGAAACTAAGTTTCATGTTTTATACTATTTTTGAATTTCAATTTTTTACAAATAATATTAACATTATATTTAATAGTTATCTCAAACTATTGCACATCTTTAAAATTTAAATGTCTCTTATTATGGGACCGACGACATCTGACAACACTCAAGTTCTCAACTGGTATCATCATCTGTCGGATGAGCAAAGATCAATGACTTAGGGTGGATTTCAGCCCAAATGTGGGTAGTGAACACATTGGTGAGAACTTCACCCGGAATTGAACATTTTAAATTTAATTAAATATAATTAAGTCTATAGTCTATAGACTATAAATCTATTTTTCGGGCGGAAGTTTAAAATGATTAAATAGACTTAAAAAATAGACCCGAAAACTGAGTCGTGACACGAGTATGGTGACATGCTAGAAAAATGGTAGAAGTCGTGGGACCCACTACATCTGTAAACAGGTACCATCGTCCATTGGATGAACAAAGATCAACGGCTTAGGGTGGATTTCGGCCCGAATGTGGAAAGTGAACACATTGGTGAGAACTTTGCCCGGAATTGAACATTTTAAATTTAATAAAATATAATTAAGTCTATAGACTATAAATCTCTTTTTCGGGTAGAAGTTTAAAATGATTAAATAGACTTCAAAAAGAGACCCGAAAAGTGACACGAGTATGGTGACGTGCCAGAAAAATGGCAGAAGTCATGGGACCCACTACATCTATAAATAGGTACCATCATTTGTTGGATGAACAAAGATCAACGTCTTAGGGTGGATTTCGACCCGAATGTGGAAAGTGAACACATTGGTGAGAACTTCACCCGGAATTGAACATTTTAAATTTAATTAAATATAATTAAGTATATAAAGCTCTTTTTCGGGCGAAAGTTTAAAATGATTAAACAAACTTAAAAAAAAGACTCAAAAAGTGACACGAGTATGGTGATGTGCCTGAAAACTGGCAGAAGTCATGGGACTCACAACAACTGACAATAGGTACCATCATCCGTTGGATGAGAAAAGATCAACGACTAAGGGTGGATTTCGGCCCGAATGTGGGAAGTGAACACATTTGTGAGAACTTCGCCCGGAATTGAAACTTTTTAAATTTAATTAAATATAATTAAGTCTATAAAGCTCTTTTTCGGGCAGAAGTTTAAAATTATTAAACAGACTTAAAAAACAGACCCGTAAAGTCACAACAGCTACCCTAGTCCCTCATCCGTTGGATGAGCAAAGATCAATGGCTTAGGGTGGCTTTCGGCCCAAATGTGGGAAGTGAACTCATTTGTGAGAACTTCGCCCGGAATTGAATGTATTATATTTAATATCTTCAGAATTTATACTGAAGTAGTAAATGTTTTGTCCTTCGGCATCGAATAGTTATTAATAATAATTAATAAAATTACAACATGATTCTTAATGTCCTCAGAATTTATACTGAAGTAATGAATGTTTTGTCCTTCGGCATCAAATAGTTATTCATAGTAATTAATAAAATTACAACATGATTCTAGGTATTTTGCCCTTTAGGTATTACTTTTCTACTTTTCAAAGTTTTCAAAATAAGAAAGTCATAAATCATAATCGTATTTCATTTCATGGGCAAACCTATAAATCGAGGGAGATTTAGAAACAACTCTTAGATTGAGGAATGCAAGTTGCAACATAGACTGTCTGGGCCAATCTAGTGAAATAGAAATTTTGGGTAAAATCTAGAAAACCTACATCCCGCCTTTTTTGCTTTTTGTAATCTCGTGGTCCAATTTGAGGGTTAGCATTTTCAGGTTTTTATCTAGCATTATTTTAAATTATTAACAATAATAGCTATGGGGAAAACGGGAAGCAATAGTTCAATAAGAAGCCAAGTGAAAAACAAAATGTACCTAACCGAACTGGTAAAAACACCAGGTTTCACTGATGAATACCATGATATTTATGACCCTGTTATCCATGGTGAAAAGTGTATCATAGATATTAGATATGCATTGTCTAGTAAGGCGATAGATCCATGTAGGGCAAAATTTATTGTTTTCAACCCAATGTTACAACAAAGAACATATAAAATTGCATCGTGGGATGTTGGATTGGGAGGCATGGTGTTACCTAAAGTATTCCCTTGCCCTGATTTTGTCATGGTCTGCACCAAAAATTATGATGAAGATAAAAAAGCAATTGTCAGTAAAAATACAAAAGAGGAAATTCTATCCATAAACAAGGAAGAATTTGCTCGTTTGTTGAACCTAGGATTTGAAGCCCAAAACTCAAATGTCCACATTGAACTTGAAAAGTTGGTAGGAAATTATGAGAGTCTCAATCCAAGTTGTAGAGATTCATTTATCAAAGGTCTAATAAAGAGTGGTACTGGTATTGTGTTGGAACAAAATCATAACCCTCCTTATGATTCTAAGATTTTTGTTCCATGAGTTGGGGATACTATTTCCTTGTTGTTTTTTTGCCTGGGATTGGAAAATGATAGGGAAGTGGGTGAAAGCCTTCTTGAAATGATTAATAATATCCATTGTGTAGGTCAGCTAGTAAGATATAATTTTATTGAGCACATTGTAAAATCTATGCAAAAACAATTACTAATGATCAAAAAAGGTTCCTGTAAGACATTTAGGTTCTCATCCTACTTGTGTTGTCTCCTTCTATCCAAGTATCGTGCAATATTCGAGACCAACAAGCTTCAAATTGTGAGCTATAAGATTGATGAGAAGACTGGGAAGAGAACATAGTGTCCAATATATGATTGGACACTAAAGATAAGGATGCATGATAATAGAAAGAACTACAACCATTTTGTAGACTTCTTTTTGGCACCAATGTATAATGAAATTATAAGCACTCCAATACTTAGGTTGCATGTGTCTTGCAGAGATTGCATTCAACTTGGAAGTCAAAAAGAATTGGTTGACTGGTTCTTCATGGAAGAATTCACTGTGTTAAGGTTTTACGGATCGACAGTAAAACCATACAGACTTCCAATACATGTGACATTGAGGGTATTTGTATTAGAGTATGTATGGCAATTAGAGAGCACAGATAGGCATTTCCATGGTCAACAAAAGAAGAGCATATTTCCTTGCCTTTCTCATGTGGAGGGTTCACACTTGAGAGAAAAGCATTCAATGTGGCACATGATTTTTTGACAGTTTTTAACTTTGGTAATGAGGGTCTCTGGTAGTATGATCCAATCGGTGTAGTTCAAGCAAGGCTTAAGAAAAATGGGAACTCTTCAGCATTATGTCAACATGAAAGTAAACCATTGCTAGAAAATATTAGAAACATGGACTCCTGGGATGAGGTTAAAAAAAAAAAGATGGAGAAAATTGCAGCAGACAATAACATTTCAACTGAAGAAATTTCATCACAAATGATAGCCTTGCACACACAGAGGACAATAGAGGAGGGCCAAGGCATCCAAAATAGGAGGTCCTACAATTTCTACCTAAAATCTACTAATCCATCTAAGAAAACTATTCCCAAATCAATTATGCACGAATGTAAAGAGAATTATTGGACTGAAACCAAAATAAATGATTTTTGGACTATAAGGAGGAATCTCGGTGAACCAAAGACAAGTGAAGAATTTGAGACCATCGACGAGGATGGAGAGTTTAGAAAATTATGGAATATGGAGCATCCCACAACAGCACATGACAGGAGTGAAGATGATGATCAGTATGAGGTTGAGCCCACTCAAACAACTACTATAGTCCCTAAAATATTAGGTGTAGTCACTGAGGCAATGAAAGACAAATATAGAAAAGGGGCAAGCATTATGGAAAAAATGGGTTTTGAAGGTGGTGGTCTAGGTCCCAGAGGAGAGGGCATTTGGTATCTACTTCAGCTACAACTTCCATCAGGGTCAAAATCAAAAGGTCTTGTTAAACCATTCGTTGGACTTGATTCTTTAGATTCATCACCAATAGGTACTACTCATTACCCTCAGGGTCCACCTACATTTGTTTCAGGTTCAAATCCACAACCACCACCACATCATGGTATTCCCATTGGTGGTGAATCAAGTGCCACTGTCGCTAGTGGGGAATCTGGGGATAGTATTCCTATTATTGTTCAGTCAAGTGTCATTTTGATTGGTGGGGTTGGCCTGGGTACTACTACTAATACTAGTTGTCTTGGTGTTGGACAAGGGCGACAACAAAAAATCTCTCGCAAGAGGCCACTAGTGGTAGATACTCAATCTCATACTATTGAGAATCCTATATCAAGTGCCACTGACACTACAAATCAATCATTTTCAGCTTCAGATCACACACCTCAAAAGATTATGAAAACTACACATGAAAGTGTCAATGGGAGTGGGACAGAATCAAGAACTATTGTTGGTAATCCTATTCAAGCATTAGTTAAAACCACAGGAATAAGTGGAACTAGAGCCTATGGTATTCCTATGTCACCTTTCAAACATTCAATTACTTCAACAAGCCCAAATTTTCAATTTCGTGATTACTATGAAAAATATGAACACACAACAAAAGAAAATAAAGAAAAAAAGAAAGCATTTCATAGGGTTTCCCTGAGTGAAGTTGCAAATGAACAACCTGCAAGGAACAGGGTATTTCCAACATATGACCCACAGAAAGATATGATGGAGTTCATGGTTGTTATGCCCCCGGTCCCAACTAAAGATAAAAATCCACCACATAGTCAGATCGATCCCTCTGAATTTCAAGTTAGCACCCTCCAAATGGATTTTTCCAAAGTACATAATGTGGACAAAATTAGTGTGTCAAAATGGACTAACGAAGTGGTCTACACTTCACTGCTAAAGGTGGAGAGAGAAAAAAATAAACTGGAGAAACAATTAGAAAAGTTACAAGCAGACCTGGAAAACGAAAAAATCAAGGAGGAAAGTAGCAGATAGCAAGTGCAATGATTTACAGAAAAGGATAAAAAATTAGGGCTCTACAGTAGAAATTGTAGAGCAGGAGAAGATGGATGCAGAATTGAAGGACTTGATAGAAAAACTGGCTAAAAGCAGTAAAAATTTTGATGAGGAAAGAGCCAGTTTTCAAAACTTATACAAAAGTTATGAGACTGCTGCTACCGAAATGAGAAAATTACAGGACCTATTGGATCATGGGAAGGAAAAAGAAAAACATTTGCAAGAGAAAGTAGAGGAAGAAAGAAAAAAATGTGCACAAATGAATGAAGACCTGCACAATGCAAATGATAAAATAAAAACTTTGGAGGATATGTTGAAAGATAATATGAAAAATACAATGAAGTATATACAAGAAAACATTTGGCAGCAAATAATGTAGAGTGACAAGTTGTGTGAATGGTTTCAATTGACTGAAAGTCTGAGACTAATTTATATGAAAATCAAAGGGCACTATGAGAAGAGCACAAATGTTTATTCAAAAGAGGATATGCCAAAAAATATTCTGAAAGTAGTCTATAGTTCCAATGATAGCTACTTGGCATCCAAGGGAATTAAGAGCCTCATTGATGCCACAGTTAAGGCATCATCTATCATTCAAAAATGCCAGAAGCTAAGGGAAACATCATAAGTTATGGAAAATTGTGGAAAAAAGATCTTGAAGCTGCAAGAAAAGAAAAATAATTTGATTAAACTTGGTTTGCCTAAGACCGTTGACCCATCAAATAAATTCATTAGAGAAGAAGCTTACAGAAAAAGCATGGAGATAAAAATGAAGTCTGATTTAGACTTGCTTCCAAAGGACACAACTCCCCAAATCTTTCTGCAATTCATCCAACCATTTACAACTCTAAATTCGGTATTGGATGAAACAGTGATGTCAGGTAAATTTTCTAAATATGGAATGTTGACAAAGTTGGAGTTGACTCTCCATAGTTTATAGAATATTAACCTTCCATCAAACAAAGAGTGGAGCACCCTACAAAAACTGGCACAGAAACCTTAAGAATCATAGTATGTATTGCACAATTTTCTTCTTTTACTCTTAATTTCAAGGTTTAATGGTTTTTCTATTTGCTATTTTTCTAATCCAGTCTATGAATCTATGATGTGCTCGCTATTTCTATTTTGCTAATCCAGCCTATGAATCTATTTTATGAATAGGATAAAACCAGCACTCGCTATTGCTATTTTGCTAATCCAGCCTATGAATCTATGATGCACAGTGCAAAACTTCAGCCAGTAAATTTGTATTCTCAAATTATCCCTTGCTTTAACATTTATGCATTTCTCTATTTATGATAAATAGGTTTTAGGCACTGCTATTATCTATGTTTAATTTGTCATGGCATGAATTAATATTTAATTTTGAACTTTTTTTTTTGAATAGGAGACATCAAACATGTAGTAGATGTTAAATTGCTAATACGGCATGTGATGGTCATATAAAGTTGTGTTGAGTTTGTGATTTTGATGTTCAGTCTTCACATGTTGCAAACTTGCAATTCAACCTGAAGCTGTTGTTGCTCCCTTGTTTCTATAAAAGGGAATTCAGGGTCATTTGCAAACGGTTCTGAAACTTTGTATTGACTTTTGCATGGACATTAGAGAATCACACATGAGCTGTTGTTGCTCTCTTGTTTCTATAAAAGGGAATTCAGGGTCATTTGCAAAGGTAACTGAAACTTTGTATTCACTTTTGCAATTTGCATGGAGAATCACACTGGTTGGTGTATTACTATTGAATGAATTGTATCAAATGGCTATATTTTGAAAGAATTAATGAAAATCTAAGTTCTCAAAAAGTGTATTACTATTGGATGAATTGTATCATATGGTTTTGAAATGTATCACACAGATTTGAGACTCAAACATGTATAAATAAACAATAAACATCTCTGTATCAATAAACACATTATGTTTTTTTTTTGTTATGCTATTTTAAATCTGGAAATAGAAAGTTGAAAAATACAATTACAAATCAATATTAAATTCTAATTGCAAAAATTAATATGATTTTGTAATATGAATGATGAGATATAGTAATAAGATTAATAAATACCACTCTCTTATAGTTGCCATTCATCCTCATCAAATTCAGAGCTTTCTTGATTCTTGTCTGTGGTTTGAGTTTCTTCACTTTGAGTCTGCATATCTTCGCCGAACTGCATCTCAATGCTACCAATAGGTCCAGTACATGGGGCAATAGTCCCACGGGCACTTTGGTTTGAAGTGTTTCCCAAACCTCTTCTTTCACATTTGGACCTCCAGATTTGCAGTGCCTTATCATAAGGAAAAGTGTGGACATCATACCTAGATGTATAGAGCCTCAAGCAATTTTCCAATTTTTTGTCTAGTTTGTTTCTTAGCTTTGATTTTAGGAACCCGAAAGCATTGAAAACTCTCTCATCTTCCACCGAACCCAATATCATGGTAAGACATAAATCAGCAAGCTTCACATATTCTGGCATTGAATCACGTAACATTTTATTCTTAACTATAGTTTTCCAAAGCCTTGTTACTGATCCCTCTTCGCGGGGGTTCTCCATTTTGGCATATTGTTATTTCATAGTGTATGCAAAATGAGATGATTTCTCTTGAAGATGAGTTTCATCTAATATTCCATTTATAGTTACTCTATTCAATTCTCTGGATGTGCAAAATTGTTTTATCAAAATTAGTAGCTTACTTCGAAAATCAAATGCAATGTTCACGTTCCAATAATGAGGAAACACAATAGACATGGCTTCGAGAAGGTTGTTAGGAGGGAATCTGCTTCTAATTTGTGAGGAAAGATCATATGCAATTTTCTTCACAGAAGTAGTTACAGTCTCAACAATCTTGTCAAAATATTCCCTTGTAACTCTTGCTAGTGCTTCCTGGGGCGCTTTCTTGGTTCCTCGGGGTCGACCATGGCATAGAAGTGCATTGGTATCTCAACTTCCCGTACATTGGCACATACCTCCCCATCTGCACCGATTTGTAAAAAGTTATCAAGATTGTTCAAATCTGTGAGTGTCTGCCACTTAACAAATTTTTCATTAGATAGTGTTGGTTGATTTCAATAGAGATTGTCGAGGGTCATGCATGTCATCTTACGCAACATAGCATATTCTACAATATAGAGAGCTCTCTTTTAGGCAGCCTTCATAATATTCCTCATTTCCTCTAGCATGGGCAGAAGAGTTGTTAAAGTTAAGAGTGTCTCTAAATTACTTAACCTGTGAAGAAGTTTAGGAAATTTCTGTTGATCTGATTCGTCGTGAGTTGTGTGAAATAGTCCAATCAAGGATGGATATTCTAAAAACACTTGATGCGCTAGACCATCCAAAGAGATCCATCTGGTATCATTATCCTTGAGAAGCTTGTTCCTATCAGTTATTCCATCAGCAAAGTGTTGAAATTCCATAAACCGCTTGGGACTTCGACAGAAGTGTGAGTAGAGCTCTCTGATTAAAATTTCAATTTTTTTAACCGAAAGAAACTTGCTCGCAATTCCAAAAGCTAGATTCATTTTGTGAGCCATGCAGTGAATTGCAGTAATGTGCGGTGCAAATGAAGTTCCAATATTTGTACAAAGACCGTTCTTGTGACCTTGCACTATTGAAGCTCCATCTGCTCCAACACAAACCAATTTTTTGGCTACTATCATGTCATCCATACCTCCATATTCAATTAAACTTCTCTTTACTAGTTGAAATAATTTTTCCGCTGTCGCACTCTCCTTCATTTTAGCAATAGATAGTAGATGAGGTTGGCGGGTATGATTCTCTATAGTATAAACATGCATTCATACCCATGAAGTATTGTCTACTGTCGTAAATTCATCTAACGAAAATGCAATAAAGTTTGACTCTCTTATTTTTTCCTTTACATCTTCTTTATCAACCTCAGCAAGACAACTTGCCCATTCCCATCCATTGTTTACTGACCAGTGTCTATTAGGATAGGTAGGAACTTTCAAAAAGTGTAATAAACCACTAATTGATGGGAAATCTGTCATAGCACGCCCTCTTCTCAAAATATAAAAAACAACACTTAACTGAACAACTTTTCCCAGTTGTTCTATTTGCATTGCGTTTCCAAAAATAGCTTCAATAGAACCTTTAACTTCACCAGGTTTCGTTTGTATTTTCTCATGAAAATAATACTCTTCGACATTCCTCACATGCTTACATTCCTCCTTTGTTTTCCATCTTATCACTGATTTTTCAACCCCATCTATCATTTATTTTTCATAAACTTTACCCATATGCTTTTCTATGGTGTCAAATTTTAGCTGCAACCTAATTTCCTTGTTATGTTTCCAAGTGCAAATCTTACACCTGCATTCTATTGGAGGCTCGCCTTCAATTGTATTCTCCACTAGTTCAATGAATGGATACTTTGATGACCAATTAATTTGAAAATTCCGCACTGACATATCCCACTCCTGATCCTTTTTTGATCGTGGTTCACCCTTTTTTGATATGGCTCTTCTTTTCCCCTTCTGTGCATTATCATCAATGGCATTATCACCCAAGTCAATTATATCATTCTGGCTAACTTGGGTATCTAACAGATAATCTTCTTCAAGATCATCCTGATCTGAGATATCAGGTTCATCGTCATCTTCAACATGCGGTGTAGGTGGAAAATTTTGTACTTGTACTTGTGATGATGTACCTTCCTGATTTTCACCACAACCTTTTCCAATTCTAAAGTATGAAGACAACGTTCTGCTTTTTGTTGGCCTCTCCTGGCCTTCCCCACATTCAGGTTTCCTACCCCTCTTCCTGTTTGACATCTCTAATGAAATAAAGGCTACCAAAAAAATATCAATTTGTTGAAGAAGAAATAATAGACTATAATGTATAATATACCACTTCAAAAATATGATCACTCACCTTTAGGCTTTAGGTCACTAGCAGTTGCCAATGTAGTCAACAACAATAATTTTCCTTGGTCTAAAACTTCACTATTGATCAGAATTCAGAGCCTAGAACCCACCAGATTGTGTTGAGATAGATCTAATCTTTGCATGTATTTATACCAATCCTTATATGGCAAATTCCGTGGGAATTTTATATGGTATACAAATATTTGGCGAATCCTGCGTAACTATAACACGACTTATGTAATTTTTGAGGCAATTATAGGTCGTCCAAATAATTGGCGAATACAATATAGTTGGTGAAATTTGGGGTGAATGGAGACAGACGTCCGCAAGATGTCGGGCGAATTGGGTCCCCTGGCTAACAAATCTTCACATGCCTATAGGCGAATTAAGGTCATCTATTAAGGCAACCTCGGAGAGTGTAGGCGAAAAAATTAAATTTACCATGTGTCCACCATATATTGTATTGGCGAAATCATTGCATAGAAACATTTAATTGCATAAACCATATGGTGATCGGGCCGTGACTTTGACGGAAATTGATAATTTTCTGGTGACATGGCCACCCCCAATCGATACAAAATGTTCACCATTTCCCAGGTCGCCGACATGACAAATTCGCCATTGGCAAATATTCGCCACTAAAGTAATCTATGTCTAGCATGTTTTGGCATTAATTTCAAAGCAATATGATAATGGGGTGATCTCATTTGTTCATATTGCATAGCATGTCAAAGTTGATGTTACTTTTTGAAGATATGGGCATATTTTGTATGTTTTTAATCATTGGCATTGAAAGGTGGCCTAAGAGCATTATTGTCTATCAGTTTGTTTTCATTTCTAAAGGCACTCAATTTAAAGTCTAAAAGACTTTGGGCATGAAACACTTCCTAGTGGCACTGAAAGTTTAGAAGGAAACACTTCCTAATGACATTGAAAGATTTGAAAGGTAATATGTTATTGAGTCACTTTAAGTGACTAGGCAATTAGGACATATTATGCTTAAGTTATTTTTAAAACCATCCCATCAAAATTCAATTGGATGATAATCGGTCTCTTAAACCATCAAAATGGACTTCATTTGTTATCAACATGTTATTTGGATAAACGTATTGTTCAGAAGTTTGCTGGAATAGTGTGTTGTCATTGATGTCAACATATTCTTCTGTGTATTCTAGTGTTGCAGTCAAATTGGATGAGTTGGTTTAGCCTATGTGTTGCAGATGAGCTTATGTGGATTAAAGGGTTTCTAGTATGTTATCTTTAGATGGTTTACTCACATTTGTAGAGGCTCGGTATTGTGGATGTTATTCAGTTGTTCCTGTTATTCAATATTCTAGCTTGTGCTTCGTATTGCTCCAAAATTGCAATATCTTTAGTTGCGGATGTGTGGGATGAATTCTAGACATTGATTTGTGTCCTTAGTTAAATTGGTTCACGATTTGGAAATCCACAAGTGAACCTTTCAGGTTGACAATCAGTTATGTTGGTGTTCTTGAGCTTCGATAGAGAGATAATGATGATTCCATTAATTTGAGTTGTTGTGGTTGTTGTGGTGCAATTCATGTGGCTTGTGAATGTTTCTAGATTGTGTTCTATGCGTATTGGTGGTCCGCATTGATTATTGTGCACGTTATTAAATATTTTTGTTGATCTAGTGATGTTCTTCGTGCTATGTGACATTCATGTTGTTGTAGCATGTTGCAGATGATTGGGATGTAATTCTTGGAGGTGTTTCATATTTACGATGGTTTTTTTGGTTCAGACTATGCTAAGCCGACATTGTTTTGGTCCGCATGTATTGTTGTAGCGTGTGAGGTTATTATTTTGTAATTTGTGTTGAGGGTTTAGTCGACCTTGAAACATAGGTTGATGACTTGTATAAATAAATATAATAATCATTGAAAGGAATCATTCTATGTGTGAATATTGTATCAATCATTCAGTATCAGGGAAGTTGTGCGAAGATGTGTGTTGCAAAGAAGATTTCACATTGAGCTTAACCAAAACTATACCCAAGCATAAGGAGATTCTATTTTCACAGTTCATGTAATCTGGATTGTTGTCTAAATGCTTTTGTAATTTAGTGAGACTTCCTGTAAGGTGGTGAGCCTTTCCTAAGGGTTGTAGCCATTTTTGGGTTTCTCTTTTGAGCAGTGAGCTCTAGGAAGTGTGCCTAAATGCATGTGCATTCCCCATTGTAATATTTACACTTACTCCTATCAGGGTATTATCTCATTATGGGCATGTTCCCACCATGTTTTTTCCCTTAACCGAGTTTTCCACGTCAAAAATCTTGGTGTTATGTGTGTTATTGATGTGGTGTTGTTTCATGCTTTAAACTATTAATTATCATATCTTGTTTGTGGTTTAAGTTGTAGAAAGTTTTTGAGAATTTTGATTCACCCCCCCTCTCAATTTGTTGCATTGTTGCCAATAGGTATTTCATGGTTCAATTTTTTGAACCCTAGCTATTGCTAATGAAATTAGTTGAATGCCCATCGGTCTTCAAACACTAGCCAACAGTGCTAGGGCATAGCAAGTGGAGATTATGAACTATGGCTTCAAAGGTGGATAGGAGAGATAGTTTCTTCGAGGAAAGCTTTCAGCTTCCAGTGTTATTGAAGTATTAACAGGTGTATTCTTCCTAATTATTTGTTTCCTATTTTCATAACTATGTGATGAAAGAGTTTATGTTAATTGAGGTTTAAGTATTATTGTTGAAGAACTTTGACTTTTTGTTTCTATTGGGATTTGTTAAGAGTGCAGTCATTTATTTCTTAATTGGTAAAATGTTGCTAATTTGAAAATGGTTTTCTGTTAAAAAAACTATTTAAAAGATTTTTATTCAAAACCTTTATCTATTTAATGGGGTTTGTTGCCAGGTTTAAATACTAAGGCTTCTGTTATCAATATTTTCTTATGGGATATTTATAGGTTTGTGCTTGTTTTGTAAAACCCTAGTCAGGTTTTATGAAAGGCAAATGGCATTCTTTTAATTAACCCTAGTTTGAGTTAATATTGTTCGGTGATTTGGGGTTCCTATTGGATATTGTTGCTGCTAGGATATGTTGTTGTCATTGATGTCAACTATTCATTTGTTTTGGTGCTCTGATGATTGCACTTAGTTGAGTTGTCTATTTTGTAGTTTTTTGGTGTTTGATCTGTTGAACTCCGGTATGATCTGATCTTGTGTTGCAAATTTGGGAGTGTTTATGGATGTTCATGTGTATCTTCATTTCAGATGGTTTGTGATTTGGTGCTCCGCAAGTTATCCTTCTAGTTTGAATTGTTGTTCTTAAGTGTGTTGGCATATGGACACTCCAATGAGACATTGTATGTGATTGAAGGTTTTGTCATTGATGGCAACCTTGCAATCCTATGGCACCGGCAAGACATTATACCGGCAAAGCATTACACAGGCAACCTTGCAATCCTATGGCACCGGTAAGACATTATACCGGCAAAGCATTACACAGGCAACCTTGCAATCCCATGGCACCGGCAAGACATTATACCGGCAAAGCATTACATAGGAAAGACAGTGCATCGACATCAACAAGGACACTAGCACCGACACAGAAGAAAATATGTATACCGGCATAGAGGCCGACAAGATTTTTGTTATGTAATATTTTGTTTATTATTGTAAGACGACTTGGAAAATTGTAAAATGACTCTTGTATATAAATGAGATCATTATAGACATTTGAAGAAGTGATGTAAGGGCATAAAGAAACTTATTAGGCAAACCTAATGTGCGAATTATAGGTCAAGGGTATGTGTAAAGAATAGAGCAAGAACCGGTACTGAATCTGGCATTGGAGATGCTATTGTAAAGCAGTACAAGTCATTGGATTAGTATAATCCTTATTGTAAGTCAGTGTGACTTCCCACTGAGCAGTGAGCTCTAGGTAGTTGGCCTTCCTACATGTGCAGGCCCCTATTGTAAGTAATATTCTCTTATTGGCCAGTGAGTGAAAATTGTGGGTCACAAATCCCACCAAGGTTTTTCCCACATTGGGTTTCCTCGTTAAACATCTTATGTTAGGGTGTACTTTTCATGTGGATATTCTTGATTCTATTTATTGCATTATTTCTTGCATACCGGTACACTGTTATATTATGTTTTGCATGTTTTAACTTAAGAAATTCTTATTACTGGTTAGATACTGATTCACCCCGCCCCTCTCAATATCTATGGGACCCCTAACAATTGGTATCAGAGCTTGGTCCTCTATTTTCAGAAGCCTAATAGCTTGAGGAAGATCTTGACACCGCTAAAGATGGAAAATATGATGAAGCAACTTGAAGGAGCTCTTACAGACTATTATGCAGAAAAATTGAAAAATATCAAATTAGAAGATGATTTGAGAGTAGCTCAGGATATCATTTAGGCACTTCAAGAAAATTTTACTGTTGCAAGAAATAAGAGAAGAGAACTCTATGAAAAACTGCAAAATGAGAATGATGAAAGGGAATCACTTAATGATATGATAAGCAAGTTGAAACAAGAGATCATGACAACAAAAAATGTAGGATATGACTATGAGATTTTGCAAAGAGATTGAGGATAGAAAGAAGAATGAAGAAGAATTGACCAAAAGACTAAGTGATGCAGCAAATGAGAACACAAGGCTTAGCTATGCAAATGACATGTTGAAGACAGATCTGATGCATACTCAGAATGACTCAAATGAATTGATGAGACAAAAAGAAATCTTGGAAAGGGAACTAGAAACTACAAATCAACACAAAGAAAAATTCAAGAAAAGCTCAAAGGAACTCGGCACCTTACTGAAGAATCAAAAACCTAAAGGTGACACTTCTAGAATTGGCTTTGAAGTTGGTGAAAGCTCCGGTACTGCAAATACTCAGGATCACAGCAAACCGGTAAGACAACCTAATGCTTATAAATTCAATGGAAAATGCTTTAATTGTAATAAGTATGGTCATAGAGGAAATGAATGTAGATCTAGGAATTATCAGAATATCAATACACCCACTGGTCAATGTTCAAAATGCAACAAAGCTGGTCATAACTCTGAAATTGCAGAATGAATGTGAGATGTTATGTTTGTGGAAGATTTGGACATTTATCAAATCAATACAGAACACAAACCAACATAGGTTATGGGAAAGCTATTCAGAAGAATAATGTAACTTGTTATGCATGTAAAAAGATTGGGCATATTGCTAAATTTTGTAGAAGTAAAGGTACACCGGTAGACAACAAAAGTGCTAGCTTGAAAGGTAAGGAAAAAGTTGAAGAGGTTAAGCAAGAATTCTCAAAGCAATGGATTAGAAAAGGAGATCTAAATATTGGGAATACTTCTCCATCGGTAGAACCAATCAATGCTCCACCGGTAGGAAAAAGTGATGCTTCACCAGTAGGATAGAGTAGTGCTCCACCGCAAAGAAGTTCTTTATCTAATTGAAGAAAATTTCCTTGAGGGTTTGGCAATCTAATGACACGTGTTAATTATTCCCTCGGTTAGAGATAAGAAGTTGAAAATTACTTATTACCGACAAACAATGTTAAGTGAATACTTAACCGGCATGCAATTAATGTGGTAAATGGCGAAAAGACATTATAAAAATAAGGTTTTGGCTCCATTTCATTTCACCATGATTTCAAATTTTCAGAGAGCGCAAAGATTCTGAGCTAAAGCATTTCGAGCAAGAAGCAAGCACACTCCAAGCAATCATCCATCCAAGGCAGAAAAAGGTGTAAAGCATGCTAGAATTCGTCTTAAAGCTATCAATTAGAAACACCAGGGAGATCACGAATCCCTATCTAATTAACAAACCTAACAAACTAGACAATGAAATAATGCAATCATCAAGCAAAACAGGAATTAAGAATGAAATCAATTCAAATAAATTTCCCTATTCCCAAGATGTGCATATTGCTTCCATTGCTCTTCTTCTCTTCGTGGTATGATGGCTCTCAGATATTGCGCTAGTAACCTGCAAGTGGCACAAAGATTCAAAGTTCGTGATTGTTGAAAATGGAGAATGGATGCTCATTTTATAGAAAATTGGAGAACATTGATTGAAAGGTGGAACAAAATGATCAAGAGGTGTAAACTGAGGTGAGCTCAAATGCAAGTTGATAGATGAACTGTTGATTGTAAGAGTGAAACTCAATAGATTGAATAGATTAACTGAGTCAACTGATTGATGAAAGAGTTAACTGGAGGAAGAAAAAGAATGATTGGGGGAAATAAAGAGGATGACAGAGAGCTAAATTTAGAAAAAGCTAACTAAAGGATGGAAATAGAAGTTGGAGAGATAAATGATTTAATTAATTAATTGATTTAATTAATTAATTTAGCATGTGCTTGCATTTAGGTTTAAATTATTAATTTAATCTTTGCATGAGATATTATTCAAATAATTGAATTTATTAATTCAATTTAGCCTTTGAATATATTTAGAACTTGACTTTGATTTTCAATTTGATTTTTGAAATGATGCACATGTGATGAATTTGGAAGAAATTAGAAGAATATGAAATTAAATGAAATTAGAATGTGGGGATTTGGAATTGGAAAAATTAATTAGCTAATTAAATAATTTAAAGAAACTATTTAATTATTTAGAAATGGAATTTCATTAAATAATAAAGACTATTTAATTTAAAGGATTAAATCACAATTAATTAAATAATAAATATTTAATTAATATTTAGAAGAGGGTTGATTATTAGATGATTAGAGATAGAAATCGAGTAATTAATAATTTATTTAAATAATAAAGATTAATTAAATTGGGGAATTAACCATAATTAATTAAATAATTAATATTTAGAAAATGATTAAATGATGAAATGATGAAATAATAGGAAATAGAATAATTAATAAGATGATGAGGAAATATAAAATTAGAAGAATTTAGAAGAATAAGTTTAATTGACTTAATTTAATAATAAAGATTATTTAATCAATTAGAGGAATAATTAGTACATGATCAATGAGACATTTTTAGGTGTCTACATTTGCCCCTCTTTGAGACAAAGTCGGAACGACATAGTTTCAAAGAAAACGAAAAATTCTACCCCAGTATGCCTTGGTATTGTTGTATAGTGTAAATATGCCCCCTCGGAAAAGGTGGTTGAAAATTTTTAAAAAATGAGACCATGTTTTCGATACCAGTGTAAAGAGCAAGCTTGTGAAATTTCGTGTCATTTCGAGATCGTTTGAGTAGGCTACAAGTTGTTTCAAGCTGGCGGGGACCACGGGCGTCAGAGTGTCTTAAAACCCTAATTTTGAGCTATAAATAGATAATTCTAGGTTTTTATTTGCTCATTTGTGATTTGGTAATTCCTTGATTTCTTTGCAATTTTTGTGTCTGTTTCTGAGTTTTCGGTCATCATGTCTGGTTATAGAGCTCAGTTGCACTTGTCAGACCAAGTATGTTCATTTCAGAGACCTCCTGGGACTGGTGGCATGGTATTTTTCATGCTTTTCCTTGATTTTTTCCTGTTTTTATGCCTTTTTTCCAAAAAAAATTCATGATCAATTTTTGCCATGCATTACGCAATCGCTTGTCAACTTTTACGCATTAGTGCTTAGTGTACCGCATTCACTGTAAATGTTACGCATGCGTCGTAAGTGTCACACATTAGCTGTATCATGCCGCATTCATGTATATCATTATGCATAAGTGTTATTTGTTATGCATGCGCTCATTGTGTCACGCATTAGCTTCAATCGTCACGCAAGAGCCATATTTGTACCGCATAAGTCATAACTGTTACGCATTCGTTGTAAATGTAAGTTTTTGTCATGCGTTTGAAAATATTTTAAGTTTATCTAGATCCAACATCTGATATTTTGATTATTTTCTCATTTGTAGGAGAACATTGGAGTGTTATACTGTCGACAGAGTAGGCCTAGTGGACTTGATCTTCGAGCTAACCTACCAGATGATGAGATTGAGCATATTTGTCAGCTTGGTCTTTACCATGTATTGCATTTGCTAGAGGTTATGGCCAATAGGGCCATGATTACAGCTTTGATAGAGCGGTGGCACTCAGAGACATGTTCATTTCATCTTCCGACTAGTGAGGCATCCATTACATTAGAGGATGTATGGCGTATACTATGTATTCCCATTCATGGTGAGAGGTTATATATGACCATGACGATGGCATTGCTGGACTATGTGCACTTTTTGAGTGTGAGATTCAGGATTTGCAGATTAGTGGCCATTATGAGATCCCATGGGCCCGATTAGACTATGATGACTTGACCATTGTATTATGTGGTGTTGTCATTGGTTTACTGATACCTGATTGACGAGGTCATGGGTTTCTAGTTGGATGGGGCAGAGTGCTCCATGATATGATTGTGCATCATCGACTATATGCTTGGGGTCCTTGTCTACTTGCCATGTTGTATTATCAGATGCATGGTATTATGTATCTGGGATACCGTTCTATCAGTTGTGGTGTTACTTTGCTGCAGACATGGGCATGGGAGCACATTTTTATTTCTAGGCTTGGCGTTCATGTAGATTTGCAACTTGGTGAGCCTTATGCTTTCAGGTATACATTAGGTATCAAACACAGGGGTTTAGGGAACACCTTGTATTGGAGACATCAGTTGGATATATTGCAGCATTTCATTTGGAGACCTTACTTAGATTGCCCTAATTGGCCTGATGATGTAGTGCACTTGTCTTTCTGCCACCAGCAGAGATATCTTATTGGTAGGACCTTTGAGACTCAGCGGATCATAGAGATGTATCTTCCTGGACGTGTTCTTAGACAGTTTGGTGAGGTACAGGTGACACCTGTGGTTACTGCATATTTTGCTCGTGTATCTCATGAGGTATCTGATTGGGGTGCGTGTATTCAGCCAAATGTTGCCTCTATTGAGTTTGATTCGTTGCAGCCATTACTCTGGGGTTGGGGTAGGGGTGGAGTGGATCTAGGGACGACAACAAACTATGATGCATGGTTTGCTAGGCACATGCCAGTGCCTTTGACTGATCCTGTTGTTCTGATTACAGCATAGCAGATTCGCCATCCTAGACAGTGTTTGAGGATAGACGTAGGGGAGAGAGCCAAAGGAGATGGAGGAGGAGGTGGTGGAGATGGTGGAGATGAGGATATAGACATTGGTGGAGACACTTAGTCTATTAGTAGTAAGGATAGCGATGATTCCTCAGAGTCATCGAGTAGTGAGGGTGGGGATGATGATGATGATATGCCAGAGTTGGAGGATGCATCTGCCATAGAGGGTGGGATAGGAGAGGTTGGTGATGAGGATGAGCTGCAAACTCTTAGAGCACGGGTGCAGAGCTTGGAGGATGAGGTTGCTAAATGAGATATTGAGCGAGAGACCTATCGTACAGATTATGGTGCCCTAGAGGCGGAGTGAGTGTGTCTTCAGTTTCAGAGAGATGAGGTAGTGCGACGATGTCAGATTACTATGGATGCCTTTGATCAGCTTTTTAGAGCAGGTAAAGATGCATGTGACTAGGGAGAGAGATATTTCACTACTGTGCAGGAGGCTATTTATTATAGACAGGCATATGAGAGAGCCATCTCTGAGGGTCAGAGAGAGCCTAGCTTTAGTGCATTCATGGGGAGGAGATCGAGTAGATCTACTTCATGACAGACTAGCAGTGGTGGTGTTATGAGACCACCTCGACATCCTGGGATAGGATCTAGTGGACAGGATCCACCTACTGATAGAGGCAGTGTTGGTTGATCATGTTATCTGAGCCTTCGGGCTTATTTATTGTATTCACACACATTATCATTTTTTGAGGTCGAATATATGATATGCAGGTTTTGGCTATGATCTGTTTATGTTTTGCTTTTCCTATATTCTTATATGATGCTATGAGTTTTGTAATGCATATCTATTTGATTTTATATGATTATAAAATGCAATGGTTGTATATGTATGGATTAATGATGCAAATGAAATCTATAATGAATGCAAATGAATCTTATAATGAATGCAAATGAATCTATATGAATGCAAATGAATCTTATAATGAATGCAAATGAGTCTTATAATGAATGCAAATGAATATATATGAATGCAAATGAATCTTATAATGAATGTTTTTTTTTTTTGGTATGATAATGGTTGAACCAACTTTAACTCAGATACACTTTGAAGAAATGTTAGTTAGATGATAGAGAGAAAAAAATTGATGATAGAAAGAATGTTAGAAAGAATGCAATTTAGATAGGAGACAAGAAACCAACAAACTATCAATAAGCAAATGAGATGAAGATGATAATGAAATTGAATGAATCATGAACCTGTGTCACATATTTTATTGCATCAATATATATTCATCACTGAGCCTTATTATTGAACAATGAAGCTTAGAACATCAGGGTGTAAGGAACCAAGATGCAAAGATATCTCATTGTAGAAACAAACATGTAGCAGACAAGGAGTGAACCCTCCATTCTGGTAATTGCATTAGGGGTCGAGGTATGTGTGGCGATTTCACCTTGATGTGAAGGCTCTTATCACAAACACCCACTAGAGCAATTTCCCTAGAATTTCATCGGTTCACACCACAAACAGCAAACAAAGAAAAAGATAATGCTCATCATAGCTCCTCTAGTCGCTTTTGGACATCCTTGAGTAGCATAGAAACAATATCTGTCGCCAAATGATAAAAAGATAAAGACTGACCCGGACATAATTCAACAGCTATACTAACCTTGTGCCTTCGTTCTTAGTTGTTTGATGTGATGGTTGATAATGTCTGATCTCAGAAAGTTGTGGACCCCGTTTAAGACTGACTTGTCTGATTTCGAGTGTATCCTCTTCTGTTTAAGACAAGATAATGATCACGTTGATATGGATATGATACAATTGATAAGACAGTTTGATCAATTGATTGTAGATGTTTGACTGGATAGTCGTATCCTTTGTTAACTTCGTGCGAAATGTTTGCTGGATATCTGCTAGGGTATTTGTTTCTCACAAGACATTTTATTGCAAGTTTTTTGATTGATTGATTTTTTATTTTTAGTTCTTTTCCAAGAGCTTTTTTGATGTTTTTGGTTTATGTAGGTAGATTTTTGAATATTTTTGTTTGATTTTTTCAGGATTGTATATGGATTTTTTTGTTTGATTTTTTTAGGATAATATTTGATTTTTTTTGTTTGATTTTTTCAGGATCATATTTGAATGTTTTTGTTATTTTGAGTTTTCCATTGTTTTTTTTGGATTTCGAGTTTTTCAATGTTTTTGGATTTTTTCAGAACTTTATCTGATTTTTTGGCTTTTTTCAGGACTTTATCTAATTTTTTTGGATTTTTTCAAGACTTTATCTGATTTTTTGGATTTTTTCAAGACTTTATCTGATTTTTTTTTGGATTTTTTCAGGACTTTATCTGATTTTTTTTTTTGGATTTTTTCAGTTATGCCCCCAGTGTGCAGACCCATATGACATAATGATCTGCAAAATGCGTGTGGAGACAAAGAAATTTTTTACATGACCTATGTGAATGCAATATGCAGGATGAAGATGCACTTCCTATTCAAACAAGGTTGACTGTTTTTTTTTTTAGCATTTGTAATACACTGATTGAAAATGAAGGTGCAAAACATTTCGTAGATAAGCGGTCAATTGATCTCTAAGACCCTTTGGAACTTTCATCTCAACACACTTAGTGACTAGGATTTACAAATGGAGATGCGGAAAACTTCCTCATTGGTTCTTGAAACTTTGATCTTCTTTTGCCCATGTGTGTGCAGATGAGTTAATTCCCACTCTTGTGTTCACTAAAGATCCTTAGCATCCTATATGACTAGCTACATGGTTTTTCTAACTTCAAAAGCATCCCGAATAGAGCCTCGCTGCCAGCAAGCCTTGAGAGCCCCGACGAGGTTATAGACTGTAATTTCTCAAATATTTCTCCATTGCCGATAGGCATTCATAGCCCTGATGGAGTTACTTGCATGTTCCCATAGTCAAGCTTTTTATCGCATTTGTATGCATGATATTTCAATTATATATCATTTCTCTTTTTGCCTTTAGATGGATATTTGGCATAGCTCTTTTTATTTTTATCTTCTTGTCTTGACTTGTAAGTAATGGAACCTACTTGGGTGTGACAATTACAGTGGCACTGAAGTAGAATTTTAGATTTTTCACTAGTCATATGATCAACTAGGTGTCTAGAATGAATTAGAGATCTCGTTAAGGTGTAAGATATAGCAATTGATAGATTGTGGATTACCAAGTCTCAAATAGTGAAATCACTACCCAACCATAAGTAAAATGTTGTCGCAGGGTAATGTTGAGAATGAATGACTTTAGAACCCCAAAGACTTCATGTCCGAATATCTAAGAAAGGCGATGACCCTTGTTTTCTTTTCAAGATGCAAAATGAATGATAAACTCAAACAATTGCCTTGCTTTATTTGATGCTTCTATGTGAGAATGCAAACCTTTAAGAATGCGGTGCGTTTGAAAAATAAACTATATGTAATGCAGTGTTTTAAATGATATGATATGCAATGCGGAAAGTAAAAAACCTAAACTACACAGCCCTTAGGTGTAATACCACTTAAGATGCATGCTATTCATAGGGTCAGAGATTGGATTTCCCTCCAAGGTAGCCAAATGATAGGCACCATTGCCTATGACCCTTGCTATAATGAAAGGACCTAGCCAATTAGGTTTGAATTTCCTTGGCCTTTCTCGTTCTACTAAGTTCCTTTGACTCTCTTTAAGTACTAGATCCCCCACTTGAAAGGTTCGTGGGTGGACCCTTTTATTATAGCTCCGCCTCAATCTATTTTGATATCCTTGTAAATGATTGGATGTTGTTTGTCATTTTTCATCAAGGGTTTCTGGTTCTTGCAACCTCGCTACCCTATAGTCTTCTTCTGATATAATGTTCTGTAAGGATGCTCTTAGAGACGATATTTCTATTTCAATGGGGAGTATCACTTCTATACCATAGACCAAGGAATATGGTGTTGCTCCTGTAGGGGTGCGCACTCCTGTTCTGTAAGCCCAGATAGTGGGATTTAGCTGGAGATGCTAGTCCCGTCATGTGTCAGTGACTACTTTCTTAAGAATTTTCAATATTGTTTTATTTGTAGCCTCTGCTTGTCCATTACTTTGTGGATAATATGGCATGGAAAATCTCTATTGTATGTGAAATTTGTCACACAATTCTTTCACTTCCTGGTTTTTAAATGGACGCCCGTTATCTGTAACAAAGCACATTGGAACTCCATATCTACATATAATGTAGTTGACCATAAATTTTGATATCTGCTTTCCCGTAGTGTATGTTAAATGAATTGCCTCAACCCATTTTGTAAAGTATTCAGTGGCTGTGAAGATAAACTTGTGCCCATTGGACGAATTAGGGTTGATTCTACCTACGAGATCTAATCCCCATTGTGAAAATGGCCACGGTGATGTGATGGGTTGAAGATCTTGTGCTGGTGCATGAATAAGGTCTCCATGCATTTGGCATTGTTTACATTTTTGTACATACTTGTAAGCATCTTTTTCCATGGTTGGCCAGTAATACCCAGTTCTTAGCAGTTTCTTTGACAATGGCAGACCACTTTGGTGAGCCCCACAGATTCCATCATGGACTTCTTTTAAAGCAAGGTGTGCTTCATTCTCATCCAGACATCAGAGAAGAGTTCCATCGAAACCCTTTCTATACAGAGTATCAGCTATGATGGTGTATCTAGATGCTTGACAAATAAATGTCTTCTTTTGATTTCTGGATAGATCTGGTGATATGTATTGGGTATTCAAATATGTATATATTTCATTGTACCAAGGCGATTCTGGTCCCACAATTGCACATACATAGTTTGGTAGGGGGGTCTCATATGCAGGTAGCATTAACTGTTCTATGATAAACTCAAACTGAGTTTTATTAGCAGGCATTTTCAGAAGAGACCCTATTGTTGCCATTGCATCTGCTGCCTTGTTTTGTATTCTAGGGATTTGTTCGAAGGTGATTTTGCTAAAGTGCTCCTTGTAATCTTCGACCAACTTCTTATAAGGCATGAGTTTATCATCCTTCGTATTGTAATCATCATTGACCTGGTTCACAATCAACTGCGAATCACCATAGACCTGTAGTTCTTGTATTTTCCATTGCACAGCTCTACGAAGTCCTATGAGGAGAGCTTCATATTCTGCCATATTATTGGTACATGGGAAATTGATCCTAAATGACTTAGGTATAACATCCCCTTGAGGAGTAATGAAGACAATACCTGGTTTGGATCCATGATTTGTATATGATCCATCAAAGTATAACTTCTACATTATTGAGGTAGTTAGTGTAAACACAGATTCATCTGGAAAGTCTATCAGCAATGGGTGACTATCTTGTATAGGAGCCTCTACTAATTGATCTGCTATGATTTGTCCTTTGATAGCTTTTCTGTCTATGTATTCTATATCAAACTCACTCAAGATCATAACCCACTTAACCAATAGTCTGGTCAATGTTGCTCTGCTCAATAGGTATTTGAGTGGGTCAAACCATGCAATGAGTTGTTCCCTTATGACTCAACATGTAGTGTCTGAGCTTTTGGGATGCAAAGATTACTGCTAAGAAATCTCTCTCTATGGGTGTATAATTAAGCTCATAGCCGATCATAGTCCTACTTATATAATAAATGTCTCTTTCTTTTCCATTTTTGTCATGCTGTGCCAATAGAGCTCCCAAAGCTGAGTTTGTTGCTGATATGTACAACAATAGAGGTTGTCCTGGAATAGGGGATATTAACACTGGTGTGTTCAAAAGATACTCTTTTAGAGCTTGGAAAGCTTCCTGGCATTGTTTTGTCCATTTAAGGATAACTCCTTTCCTTCCTGAGTAAATGCTGGAATGGGTGGCACTTATCTGCCAATTGTGCTATGAATCTTCTTATGGATTGCAATCTCCCTTGTAACCCTTTGAGTTGTTTAAGTGTTGATGGAGGTTGCATATCAATGATTGCCTTGACCTTGGCAGGGTCTATTTCAATTCCTCTATTTGATACTATAAACCCTAATAGTTTACCTGTTGTTATGCCAAACACACATTTCTTTGGGTTTAATCTGACATTATATTGTTCCAACCGATCAAATATTTGTGTAACAACTGGAAGGTGACTTTCTCTGGTTTGTGATTTAGCCAATATTTCATCCACGTAATCTTCCATTATGTTATGGATCATGTCATGAAATAATGTTGTCATGGCTCTCTGGTATGTTGCACCAGCATTTTTAAGACCAAATGGCATCACATTCCAGTAGTACATTCCCCATGGGCATGTAAAGGCTGTTTTATGTTGATCTTCTGGTGCAATTTTAATCTGGTTGTATCCTGAAAAACCATCCATTAAGGATAACATCTCATTTCCAACTGTTAGGTCAACTATCATGTCAATATTAGGTAGCGGGAAGTCATCCTTAGGGCAAGCTTTATTTAGATCTCAAAAATTGGTACAGATTATGATGCCTCCCATGGGCTGAGTCATAGGTACTAGTTTTGATATCCATTATGCGTAGTCAATAGGTCTGATAAAACCTACTTCTAACAGCTTTTGTAATTCTTTTTTAACCAGTAATGCGATACTTGGATGCATTTTTCTCAATTTTTGCTTGTAAGGTTTAACTCTTGGTATCAATGGTAAATGATGCAACACCAATTCATAATCTAAGCCCGGCATGTCTAAATAGGACCAAGCAAAGTTGATAGGTCATTGTTTGAAAAAATGGATGAATCTGTCTTTTTCTTCTTTGCTCAATGATTTTTCCAGATGGATGTTATGTACAACTTCCCCTTCTGCTATGTTTACTTCTTCTGTTTCTTCTGTAAGTAATGTTGAACTTTCTCTTTCCATAGGAAGATTACCCAAATCACTTTTGTCATTATGGGTAGTTTGATTGTTATCTTCTATTTGAGAAGAACTTTCTTCTCCAAAGTATGTCATTCTATTTAGGTCTATAGCAAAACCTTCTTTATGATCACCTTGCGGAAATCCTTCTCTGACTCCTAGAAATTTTGAAATTGCTTCGTCGTTTTCAAACCAATCCAGTGTTGGTTTTCCTTCTTGCCCCCAATCAATCAAGTGTGAATGTACTAGGGGTAAATCATTAGTCTCTTCTGTAGTAGAGTCTGATAACATGAAGACTTGATTGTTTGATATTACACTTTCTGGTGGGGTAGAATCATGGAGTGATAAGAATTCATAGTCATGAGAATCTATCTCACTGTCAATATATTTTTCATCATATGGGCTATCATCACTTATTTCTTCTTGTTCCTGTCCCTAATTCCATTGTAGATTGACTGGTCTTCTTTGTACATTATTTACTCTTCTTAAGCCAGGTATAAGCCTTTACAATCTTTCCTCATCTGTTTCGTTAGGTTGAGCCTGAGTTTCCTCTCGTGGTAGAAGTGGTGACAATAACCATGGGTGGGATTCAGGTGGTGGGGGTAATCCTGCATCTGTTGCCACATTAGCTTGTACTGTTGTGTCAATAACTGCATCATTTTGTAACTCTACGGTAGGTTCTTGCAAGAGTTGTCTCATGTCTTCCCCCTTTGATTTTGCGCTAGGTGATGTAGGTTCCTGATTGCCTGTTTCAGATGAAGATGGAAGAGCTTGTGTGGAAAAATTCCTTTGTGATATGTAATCTGATGGTTTGCTTGGTTGATTTAGTATATCAAGGGTACATTGTCTGGCTTGTGTGATATGTTGTACATGCTTGTATCCCAATCCTTGATTTCATTATCATTAGGAACAACAGGTTCTAGTCTTCCTTGTTTTTTTAACCCCAAGCTTGTGGTACCATCATATCCATGTCTTTGGAGTATTTTGAATCCATTCCCATACTGATCTGTATGTATTCTAGGTGTTGTCATATGATCTTCTTCTCTATATATCCAATGGTTAACATCTTCATTCAAGGATTCTTCCTTTAAGTCTCCCCATCTAATGAAAGAGCATGAGTCTGAGTATCTGACAATTTCTTTTCCTTTGTCTTTCTTTTGTACTATAGTATGAGGTTTCCCAAAGGACTTAGGAGAAAGAGATAATTGTTTCCCATTTGAAGTGTTTGCAATAGAGTACTCTCCACAACCCATATCATTTATTTGTAAGGCGGATGTCGTAGGCATATCTTTTTGTGTTTCTGTGATCTTTAACGTTTCCAACTATGTAGTGAGAGGTGCAGCCTGATTGATAGGTACCTAATTATCTACACTATCTTTTAGATAATTACAATGTTGGAATGGATTTGGATCACTCTTTATGGTAATTTCGATACCATTGTATGGGAATTTGACACACTAATGAAATGTGGATGGTACTACTTGCATGGTGTGGATCCATGGGCGGCCCAATAACATGTTATATCCTAGCTCTTTGTCCAAGTCTTTAAAAGCGACCTCTGTCGTTATTGGTCCTACTTGTACAGGTAATGTTACAATGCCTTTAGATGGATGTTCTTCATCATCGTAAGCCTTGATGTTTATCCTTTTGGAGGAATCAATGTGAAGTTCAAAATATCCTAATGCTTTGACTAGCTTTAACGTACAAATGTTCAGACCGGCTCCCCCATCTATAAATACTCTTTTGATCCTTTTCTTGTGAATGTAAGCTTCCAGATGTAGTGGGTCATTATGAAGCATTTTATCACTAGGAATATCTTGCTCTGTAAATGCAATATGTGTACCTTGTGTCAGATTTCCTACCATAGACTGGAAGGCATGTTTATCTATACCTCTATCTACTACTGAATCTTGGAGTGCTTTGTCCATTATAGCTCTATGATTGGGTGAAATACACAATAGTTCGAATAAGGATATTTGTGCCAGAGTTTTCTTAAGCTGGTCAACTACATTGTAAGTCCCTACTGCTGGTGGATGATTTTGTGGTATCCCTTGTAAGGTTACTTTTGACCTTCGAGTAACGACTACACAGTCTCTGTCTCTGGGAGTAATTGTGATTGTAGCAATTATATCATTGGTATCATAAGTTGTTTTATCTAGATTTATATTAAATCCTTCTTCATAATCCTAATGTGTATGTTTGACATTCATAATATGTTCAATGAGTCCATCTTCAAACCAATCTGAGTGAGATGGTTGATCCTACCCCCAGTCTTGGAGACAAAGATTCGTATCCTGATCGTACTTTGGTCCTTCGGATATCATGAAAATTTGGTTGTCATCTTTATGAGTGTCTTGATATTGGTCTTCCTGATTAGATGTTTCTTGTGAATCTTTGTTTGTCATATCTCCTGAACTAATGGCATGAATAGTGTAGTCGTAGGAGACTTTCATGTAGTTAGTCATGTTGTCTTGGGTACCTGATGTGGTTGCTTTTCCCTTGTCATGCTTAACAAACGGATCCTTAAAAATCGTATGATTTGTGTTTGCTGAGGTCTTATCCATATCAATTGTGATGTCCCCTTGGTCTATCATATCTTGGACCAAGTTTTTTAGTTTTTAGCAACTTGCCGTTTTGTGGCCTTTAGTCCTATGATAATCGCAAAAATCATTGTCATTCCACCATGTAGGTTTGAATGGACCTGGTTCATATACTCTTACCTCAGGTAGAGTGATCATGTTTGTTTGTATTAACTTTTTGAGCACCGACTCAATAGGTTCTCCTAAAGGTGTGTAATTTCTTCTTGGAGTGTTTACCCTAGGGTATCTTGTGTTTCTATTTTGCGTAGCATTTACATTGGTGTTATTCCCAGTATGTGGATTTGTTGACTGACTCGTTCCAAATGATAAAATGGGTTGGGTTCTGTTTATAGTTCTAGCATCTACAACACCATCATTGGTCACGTTTTTGTTTTTTGACCAAAACTTAGATTTGTCACTATTGTTTGTGTTGCCATACTTAATTAGACCTTGTTCTATCAAGCCCTTCTCACATTTGAGAGCCTTTTCTATGATTTGTTTGAATGTGGTAAGGCACTGCATTTGTATTGGATACTTAATCTTTGGAATCAAGTTTTCTGTAAACATATCCACTTGCTCTATTTCTAGGATAACTGTCTTGCATCTTCTGTAGAGAGCCCTCCATCATTGTATGAAGGATGCAAATGTTTCATTCTCGTATTGCTTAGCTGCGCATAAATCCATAAAAGTAATCAGGGTGTCAATGTTGTGCGAGAAGTTTGCAATAAATTGTTCAGCTAATTCTCCCCATGACGTGATGGTTGGTGGTAGATGTGAAAACCACTCTAAAGCCAGACCTCACAGACTTTTAGGGAATAGTCTCATTAGATAAGTATCTTCCGAGGCAACTTCTATACATGCCATGAAAAATTCTCTGATATGATCTCTAGGATCACCCTTCCCTCAATATCTATCAAATTTGGGTGTTTCAAAGTGTTGTGGGAAAGGTGGCATGTATACTGTGTGATCAAATGGATAAGGACGTAAGTCCTACATTGTGTAGCTCTTTTTGTTGGTACCAGTTTGCATGCTCGTCATCTGTTCTTGCAAACTCTGTATTTGTTGTGTCAAAATATCAGTTGATGTCAAAGGTATACCTTGTGTGTTTGTATGTCCCACAAAAGGATTCGTGGTTGCATAACTAGGAGGTTGTTGGAATGTACCAAGATTATAACTTTGTGTGTTGTGTGTTCCCATAGGTACTGTAAAATAGGCGATATGTGAACCCATGTTTGGTTGACTTGTACCTGTTGTATTGGTAGTACCTGGGTTTGGATTTTGATAACCATATGTGGATCCCATAGAATAGGAAATTGGAGGTTGGTTTACACTTGTCGCTTGCGTTTGAATAGGTGTTGAGATACTTGACATTATCAGTAGGCTCTGTGATGGTATACTAGCATTGATCACAGAAGATGACATGCTTGTTTGAAAGTTTGCACTTGTGTTGACATTTGTTGGAAGAGGTACATTTTGAGGAAGACTAGAGGTCGTTGCTTGTATTTGCGTCAAGGGTAATGTTTGATTCTTATCCTGACCTAAAGTTTTTCTTGGTGGTAAAATATTTGTGACATCAAAATCCTCAGGTAATTTTGCCCCATTTTGTATTAACAACGAAAGATACTTGTCCCTATCACTATGTATAAGTGCATCTAGGATCATGAGGACATGCGGGTCTTTCTATGCGAACTCAATTTCTTCCTTTGTCAGATGTTGTTGTAATTCATTTATGGTGGACATTGTCTATGTACTTGAGTGTTGACCTTTTGACATGTCCATGTTCCAAGTAGGGTTTATAGATTGTGTGTTGTTCGGGTCCATTATTCCTTTTTCTTTCTGGGACCTTGTGATGGGAATCTAAAAATGTCCTATATGATGATGGTTTTATGCAAGACAATGAACTAACACTAGACAGTAGACATAAATGTGAGGTATGCAATACTATACTAGACTCTCTATTGAGGATTTTGATGTGAGACTTTTTTAGCCTTTCTAGCTTTCTCTAATGCAAGTCTTTCCATTTGTTGATGAAGTTGTTCGGCCTCAATCTCTCTATCAATCTTACAGGAAATCCTAGACTCAATATCTATCTTGTATATAACTCCCATATACTGGGGTGCGCTTCTTAATTCCCAAGCTAAGTTAGCTAGACCATCAATGATTTCTCGTTGACCGCCGTTTGGAACTAGATTAGGTTGCTCGAAGGGGAGCAAGCCATCACCTGGGAGACCCATGAAGGCACATGCTATGGACCTATAAATGATAATGGACTTAGACATATATGAGGACAATAATGCAAAAAACTTAGGGCGATAATGAGGACGTAAAGATGGGACTATGCAAAAGACTTAGGACGATAATGAGGACGTAACATGCAACTATGCAAAAAGACTTAGGACGATAATGAGGATGCAAAATAGGACTATGCAAAAAGACTTAGGACGATAATGAGGACGTAAAATGGGACTATGCAAAATACTTAGGATGATAATGAGGACGTAAAATGGGACTATGCAAAAGACTTAGGACGATAATGAGGACGTAAAATGGGACTATGCCTAAGATCACAAGTATGTAAGGACGTTTTGAGAATCAGTTTCAAAATGGACTTTGTTTTTGGTAACTTCGCATGTAAGACAATGTTTTGCAGTTTTCCAAATCTGAGAACAATGGTTGGCAGGTATGTATAGCTGACTGACTCAATTTTCATACAATCTCAAAAAATTCAGAGATACGTAGGATAGGGCCTGAAATAGCCCAAGGGACTGACTCAATACTGGTCTATCACAACGATATATAAAAAAGAACGGAAAACAGTCTTAGGCTAGATATTGGACAACATTCAGTGAGGCCCCCACAGCGAAATACCGAAACAAGATGGACAGATAGAGAGTCTGGCAGCACTGGCTCCACTCCACGACACACACTTCTCGGGCATGCTAGTCTCTCTTACCCCGAAGGTCCAAAGATCTTATCACTGAGGGATTTCTATCTCATAATGTAAGGTACATGAGGGGTATCTATGGGGTACGATCCGCACTCCCGAAACCACTAAACATAGGAATTTTGGCAGCTAATTTGGTTCTTAGTATTAGGTTTCGAGGGATCCCGATCCAACGATAGATTCTCAGAGCAAGCCACTTAAGGCTTTAGTTGAGCTTATCGGTGTAGGAAAGGCCCCCACATATGTCGAATTCACTCAACACTCTAGCCACTTGACTAGTAAATTTATATAGCGACTCGAAAAACCTGCTCGAGAGTACGCTGGGAGAGATGATATCCCCAACGCATCCCAATTCGAAGTACCTCTGTGGGGTGATGAAATCCCCAGTAAAAGGTATCCCTCACTACGTAGAATAAAATAAAATTTGGATGTCGTTGTCACCTTCCTTCTTTCTCCCTTAGGCCCGATGGTGGGTAGAAAGTCAGTTAGTGCAACAGTAGGTCCACCCCAGACACAATGAAAAGTTCTTTTCCTTTAAGAAAATGAAAAATGATTTAATCTAATGCAGCCTAATTCACGTTCTTTTTATAGCCCAAATTTAGGTGTTAGATCTGCATGTGCATGTCAATTTTAAACACCAAATCCAAGAATGAAGGCATACATGTCAATTTTAACCATTTGTTTGATTTTTAAGCACCAAAAACCAAGTGTGAGATACAAGCATGTCAATTTTAGCCCATGTTCATTTTAAGCACCAACAACGAATTGTGAGATTATCCATGCATGTCAATTTAAACTGTTGTTGATTTTAAGCACTAAAAATTGAAGTGTGAGATTATCCATGCATGTCCTTTTTAACTGTTGTTGATTTTAAGCACTAAAAATTGAAGTGTGAGATTTATCCATGCATGTCAATTTTAATTATTGTGAGATGTGCATGCAAAATTACTAATCTAATCCTCTCTGCGAATCCGCCACAGGCTATAAATAGAAGATTAGTAGCAAAATAAACCAACAGAAAATAGAAACTGAGAACTTGACAGAGGCGATTACATAATAATACCTGAGCGATTACGTGATACTTACTGAGCGAATGCGTGAATCTGACAGAGCGAATGCGTAAATCAGACACGGCGAATGCGTGACTTTATCTTCTCACTTGCATAACAATAACAAGTCAATTGCATGACAGAATACAGACAACAACAAAAATTACAAAAAAACAAGAAAACTAAACCCGATCAGGAACCTACGAAACCAATTGTGAAGCCCTAACCAAATCTCGCATCATCCACTCAATATTGATTAGATCATATTTAACTGTATAGGAAAGAACTAGGCTATTATATTTATCTAAGGCCAGTTGTTCTTTTGAATCCCGTATCAATTTTTCTACTTGGAGAAATTTTTTATATCGTTTAGCTTCCCTCCTTTGTTGCTTCGTCCTTCTCACACCTGAAATTTTGAATTGAACTTTTCTTGCCATAAACTTTGTTAATCAAATCCTAAAATAAAAAAGTAATTTTGATCCCTGATTAACCAAATTTAAGACAGAATTATACAGAATTAATAATAGACAGAAGAAAAATAAAACAACAATTAACCCTGCGGATGCGTGACCTAGAAAGGGCGATTGCGTGATCTTGACAGGGCGATTGCGTGACCCTGTCTGGATGAATGCGTGACCCCGAAGGGTTGAATGCATGATTCTTTCTATGTGATTGCATGATGAAGTAAGCTCAATTGTGTGATGGAAAATCCTTTCTTGAAATTCATGCAACCTGCAAAAAAAATAAAAAATCCACACAACCTACAAAAATCAAACAGAACACAGAAAAAAGGTTAAATTGTTGTTAGTTCAAGTCGGGTTCACCAAAATGTAAAGCATGCTAGAATTCATCTTAAAGCTATCAATTAGAAACACCAGGGAAATCATGAATCCCTGTCTAATTAACAAACCTAACAAACTAGACAATGAAATAATGCAATCATCAAGCAAAACAGGAATTAAGAATGAAATCAATTCAAATAAAACTCCCTATTCCCAAGATGTGCATATTGCTTCCATTGCTCTTCTTCTCTTTGTGGTATGATGGCGCTAGTAACCTACAAGTGGCACAAAGATTCAAAGTTTGTGATTGTTGAAAATGGAGAATGGATGCTCATTTTATAGAAAATTGGAGAAGATTGATTGAAAGGTGGAACATAATGATCAAGAGGTGTAAACTGAGGTGAGCTCAAATGCAAGTTGATAGATGAACTGCTGATTGTAGGAGTGAAACTCAATAGATTGAATAGATTAACTAAGTCAACTGATTGATGAAAGAGTTAACTGAAGGAAGAAAAAGAATGATTGGGGGAAATAAAGAGGATGGCACAAAGAGCTAAATTTAGAAAAAGCTAACTGAAGGATGGAAATAGAAGTTGGAGAGATAAATGATTTAATTAATTAATTGATTTAATTAATTAATTTAGCATGTGCTTGCATTTAGATTTAAATTATTAATTTAATCTTGCATGAGATATTATTCAAATAATTGAATTTATTAATTCAATTTAGCCTTTGAATATATTTAGAACTTGACTTTGATTTTCAATTTGATTTTTGAAATGATGCACATGTGATGAATTTGGAAGAAATTAGAAGAATATGAAATTAAATGAAATTAGAATTTGGGGATTTGGAATTGGAAGAATTAATTAGCTAATTAAATAATTTAAAGAAATTATTTAATTATTTAGAAATGGAATTTAATTAAATAATAAAGACTATTTAATTTAAAGGATTATATCACAATTAATTAAATAATTAATATTTAATTAATATTTAGAAGAGGGTTGATGATTACATGATAAGAGATAGAAATCGAGTAATTAATAATTTATTTAAATAATAAAGATTACTTAAATTGGGGAATTAACCATAATTAATTCAATAATTAATATTTAATTAATATTTAGAAAATGATTAAATGATGAAATGATGAAAGAATAGGAAATAGAATAATTAATAAGATGATGAGGAAATATGAAATTAGATGAATTTAGAAGAATAAGTTTAATTGACTTAATTAAATAATAAAGATTATTTAATCAATTAGAGGAATAATTAGTACATGATCAATGAGACATTTTTAGGTGTCTACAAAAAGTATTTAATCATGGCATCCTCCTCTGCAATTGAATACATAGCAAACCCTACTGTTGTTGAAGTAATTAAAAGACCTAGGCCCGTATTTCAGTTAGTCCGCGAGATAGCAAAGAAGGATGATACCTTGGGTGTTTTTTCTCAAATCCCTAAAGGTGTTGTATATGTTGAAGACCCTAGAATGTACATCCACTGCAACATTGAGGAGTTAGGAGATGAGGAAATCAAAACCATGTACAAAACCGTAACATGTGATGATACCGGCAACTTTAAGGCTGAACACAAGGTTATTGAAACCCTAGGATTCACAGAAATCCTTAGCATTCCTAAATTTCCAAAGGATGTGATTAGGATAGTGTTAAGCAGAGTTCATGGAGAATTTTTCTGGCTAGATGCAATCCATAAGATCACCAAGGAAGCTATGAAAGCTGTCACAGGGTTACCAACCACCAGTAAGAGACCAGACAAAACCAAGAAGGTTCCAAATGACCTAGTTACAAAACTAACAGGTGCAACATTCGATAAGAGATCTCTAAGGGTTAATGATGTAAAAGATATCAATGTGAGATTCATAAGTATGATATTAGGTTACAAAGCCACTCATGCTAACAGACTTAACTCAGTTTCAAGTTTATGCATTAAGATTGCTTACGATATGGTAACAGATAATGCAAAAATTGACATCTGTGAATGGTTAAAGGATGAACTGATTGACAACCTTGGAAAAATCAAAAAGGACAAGAAAGGAACTTTCAGATTTGGAAATCTGTTAGTATGTCTAATGCTACTGTGTGGGAGAAAAAGCGAGACTAGGTTAATCATGCCCTAATCCTACCTTTTGACACACATTACGGAATACGAAAGAGCTTAGAGATGTCGCACAATTGGCTACTTCTTTTTGTGAAAGAGAGAGCCACGGGATATCTATTAGGATTTCTATTCCCTTGTTGAAATTGTAAGATCAAGTAATGCAAGTTCAAACCCTAATCCCAAAATGCAAGTATGAACTAATAACAAGATTGCAGAATTGAGATTAAATAATGAACAGCTGTAAATACAGGGATGAAATAAGAATGCAGATGTGTACCCGGAGTCAAAATCGGACTGAAAATGTTCGGGACGGGGGCGCGGGCGCCACTGTCCTGAAAACTGCACCGGAAACTGCTGTTCTGCACTCTGGAACACTATCGGAAAGCTGTCTGAAAGCTGTCTGTCTGGAGGACCAGGGTGCCCAGCGCCTCTGTCTCAGGGACTAGGGCGCCCAGCGCCCCTATCCTGGCAGGACCAGGGCGCCCAGTGCCCCTGTCCCAGTCTTCTGTTCTGCAATTTGATACAGAGTGTTGTCTCGACCTTCTCTCTCCGGATCTGTATCCCGCGGCGTCGTCTGAATCCCGAAACCTGCAATGATATCTGAAAAAGGGTGTATGGGTGGCTATATAGGGTTTTGCCTTAGTCAAACCCCCGCTTCGGTGATTTCCACCTCCACAAATAGCCAAGTTGTTTTGTAAAATGTATTGTGTGTGCAGACCTAGTGTGTGTGCAAGGTCCTAAAATGCAAGAAAGCAAACTAGAGCAACCTAGAAAGTAAAACCCTAATTGCTTGTAAATGATAACATAAATGCTCTAAATCAAGATGCAAAGTGATCTAAATCATGAATAAATGATGTATTGAAGCTTATGTAAAGACATGAAAACAACATGAAATCATACCCAACCCTCAAGGGAGGAGTACAAGCCAATCTTCAGTTGGTAATCTCCTATTGTTCTTCAATGTCTTCCAAGCCCTAAGTGGATGAATGAATTTGATAGATGCTTGATAGAAGGATGTTGTAAGATGTTGAAGTCTTCAAAGATCTGCTCTTTCGCTGCATATGAAGTTCCTGAAAATAAAATTCGGATCCTTCCAAATGAAGAAAGAGAGCTCTTATGTATGAAACCCTAGGTCGCAATTTCGTCTTTTGGCCGACCTAGAGATTGAATATCCCACCAATTTCTTGGGGTTAAGCTTTATTTTATGATTGGATCGCACTCCTAAAATTTTGGGAAAAACATCCGGGACCATGTGCACTCTGAGTGCCACGGTCCCGACAACTTTTCACCAAATTTTCAGGGTCGTCAGATATGATGATTTTAGAGAGAATCCCGAAGTTACAGGTGATTTCGAGATGTTTTGACCCCCGAAATTAAGCCCCCAAGCTCAGAATAGGGCCTAATTAGGGTTTTTGATTAAGTGATGTATTGGAGGAATAAAATGAAAGGGGCACGCTTTAATGAAAGGGCCCAACTTTGTGATGTGGAAAATGGTGAAATAGAACCTTTAGACCTAATTAATTCGATTAATTAAGTGCTAAAGGGGAAATGCAATGCAAAGTGCAACTGCGCCAAGGCGGGTGCTAAACTAGGTGTTAAATTGTATTGCTTTAGCAAGTGCGTACAATTTATGATGTTACATTTAGCCCCCACTTTAGCGGTCATATGAGTACTACGTGCATATGCAAGCTAAAGTACAGAAAGTAAACATTATTTGAAAAAGGATATATCCATAAGTTGTCGGACGAAGCCCCCAGCGGCATCTGCAGTACACAGTTAGGAACCGCACCCTACAAAACACACGTTAGATCACAAAAATCACCTAATGCTTACTAAGGAAAGTGATGAAATTTGTGAGTAGCTATATGCCCCCCCTGTTTCGACTTGCTTATTAGGGAGGTGAAATAGGGTAGCATGTTTACTTGCAACAAATTGTGTAAGGTAGTATTGATGAGGGGTGTTCACTAAATAGGCTTCATCAGAGCACTTTTTTGGAACATCCTGAGAGTAGGGGAAGGAAAATACGATTCCAACGCAACAAACAGCTCGAAAATTGCATCTCCCAAACCCAAGTTATGATAAAATGAATGGAAGAGGAAAATTAGGGTTTCAAAAAGTAAGAATAAACAAATGAGAGTATATACCTTGAAAGTGACACTTGTATTCATCACTTTGTTGATTTCAGAATACTATTCAGTGTAGCGGAGCCCACATAGCCATCATCATGCCTTCACGATGACCAGAGCATCCCACGAGGATCGAGATCCTGGGCCAAGCCGTGGTCGACGACGAGCCACTGGATGAGGTGAGTTGTTTGACTTTTGATTTTTTGCATGTTTGACTTTTCTGTGATCGTATGTGGCCCTGAAGGCTGACTCGGGGCCCACCCAGGGCGCCATGGTCCCTGACAAGGGCACCATGGTCCCTTCAGGTCGCCATGGTCCCTGACAGGGTGCCATGGTCCCTGACAGGACACTATGGTCCCCAATCAGGGCTTGGCGAGGGGTTTTAGGACTAGCACATGATGTTCGACAGTTTGCATTAGCAATTTTGTTGATTGAGTACTGATTACGGTTATGTTTTTGTGTTGCAGGGCCTTTCGTACATGAGAGAGCATACAACGGGACATATTCTTCGCAGTTTATGAGATCAGATTCTGTGGCTTACTCAGTCAGAGAGAGACACACTGTCGATAGTAGGATTATGGTATGTGATCCTCATGCTAGCCATTCGGTTCCATCCTATGATGCTGATGGCATTGATGGAGCGATGGGATCCTGACACATGCACTTTTCACCTTCCAGTAGGAGAGCTGACAGTCACACTCGAGGATGTCTACCGTATACTTCATCTTCCTATCAGAGGAGCGACCGTTACATACACGACCGATCGGTCAGCGGAGGATCATCAGAGAGAGCAGGTGTATTGCATAGGGAGAGTCATGCCGAGCGAGACGAGAGGTCGCATCATGGTCAGCTGGCTCTTACATCCTACAGGGGAGGTACCCCTTCTGAGACGCCTTATGATAGCCATCATAGCACTAGCCGTCTACCCTAATGGGTGAGGGACACACATGCATGGGGGTCTCACATGGTGTATCAGAGCGATGGAGAGACACAGGAGAGTGTATGCTTGGGGTCGGAGCATGCTTGCACATCTCTATCACGACCTTGAGGAGTACGTATTCGGACAGGGTTGCAGTTTGATGACATGCACACTTCTGCAGGTGTGGATTTTAGAGCACTTCACATGCACCAGGCCCATCGGCTTTCCACTGAGTACAGTGAGTGAGCGACCTAGGGTGTTCGCTTATCCACTTACCAGCGAGTGGAGATTTGGAGATTTGTTATATTGGAGAGTGATTTTTGACAGAGTGACAGCCGAGGTGACAGTGTGGAGACCTTACCTACAGATGCACAAATGGGATGGGATGGAGAGATAGTTAGCATGCCTACAGAGGAACCGCCTACTGTGGGGACGATATGCACACATCATAGTCCCTTTCTACTTTGACCGAGTACGGAGGCAGTTCGGACTAGAGCAGTGTGTTCCAGCCGATGTGCCCATTTATACTCGACACTCACGGGTCCTTCCCAGACCTAGAGCAGTAGCGAGATTGATGATAGATGACATCGAGACTACAGACTTAGAGGGATCTGATCAGGATGTAGTCACTGACTATTCTGCAGAGCCTGGAGCACAGCGCAGGTATGTCTCATGGTTTATGAGATCATATCTAGGTCCTATCTTTCCACAAGATCATTCGACAGGCTATCCAGGCCCATGGAGACATGGAGACCAAGACGAGGACCAGGGATCCAGGTCAGAGGAGCCAGAGGAGGGAGAGGGTCATGAGGAGGCGGGAGATCCTGATCCACCTACAGGCGATCAGCCCAGTGTCGAGGAGGAGGAGGATGATACAGATAGAGAGGAGGATGAGGGAGATGCAGGTGATGATGCGGATGAGGACGAGGATGAGAATGACGAGGAGGAAAATGAGGAGGAGGATAGAGATGATGACGAGGAATCAGATGCATCTCCCCACCATTCAGGAGATGATACCATAGCTCTGGATCCACCTCTTATTCCCCAACAGGGGGAACATGAGGCGATACGGAGGCCCGTTCCTAGTACCGTCCAGCCCACACCCATCGTGGATAGATTATTCGAGTGAGGGGAGCCTAGCGGTTCCCAGGCACAGATACCACCATATCATGATCCCTACTGGCGTGAGGGAGATCCAGGTATAGTAGGTTTATATTGATTGATTAATGTTTTGATGATATAGAATGGTACTAACAAAAATCTGTTCTACTACCATAGCTAATGTGCAGGAATGGCGTTCCCTGATTCAGCAGGCAATGACAGATATTTCCATGATAGCACAGATCCCCAGTTCCTCACAGATTGCCTATAGGCCTCAGGGGAACACGAGTCGGCATGAGGATTTGTTTTTCCCATTCCGAGTATAGGTAGATATATGGAGGGAGAGAGAGAGAGTCCTATCAGAGGACCTCTAGCAGGCGCGACAGAGAGAGAGAGTCCTATCAGAGGACCTCCAGCAAGTGCGGCAAGATCTAGCAGCGGCTCAGACCGAGGCTACCACCTATCGCGCGATCCTTATGGATAGGGATCGCAGGAGTTCCTCTCGGAGTCACTCACGATCTGTATCGCACTACACACCCATGGGTCCACCTTCATGGCCAGATCAGGAGGGAGCGTCCAGTCGACATTCTCCAGCCACTAGCCCTAGGGATAGGAGATGATTTTATGATGTAGGAGAGGTCACATTTTGGATATACAGTGACCTGTATTTGTATACGATCCACACATATATATATGTATATATACATGCTTCTCTTTTGTCTCAAATGTGTTATCTTTAATGCTTAAAACAATGTATGTTTTGCTTTGATTAAATCTAATACATCTGGTAAATGTACATGTATGTTCAGAATTTAATTTCCATGTGATTGATTTCTCAATGCTCCATGATTAAATTGATACATGTGTGACTTAATTAAATATTTAATCAAGTACTACATTGATGATAAGGAAGGCATATGCATTAAGTCTAAGAATCATATAACTAATGTGATTTAATTTTTTAATTTAAACACAACATGATACGATTCTACTTAACACATAAAGACACTGTATAATATGCTAGCATAATGGAATGTAAATCTTTCACAATTTACATAAATGAATTCAAGACAAACCATAAATTAAGAAGACACGCTTGTCAGGAATGAAGCAATATAGATTAAACAACATAACATTTAATTCTATTTTGCTTTAATTAAGAGACACTAACATATTATCCAATGTTGAAGAATTGAAAAGAAGATAGATGAAGAATGAAGAATTAAGCATAATATCTACGCAAGTGCATAGCATTGATAGGTTCTTTAAGAGGCGTACCATCTACATCCACTATTTTGTAAGCACCTGATCCATAATCCTCAATAAGGATATATGGTCCAAGCCAATTAGGAATAAATTTTCCCTTTTCTGCAGGTAAGGCATTCACATTGCGTTGATTCTCATAGAGGACTAAGTCACCTACTGAGAAGGAACGTTGAATAACCTTATCATTATAGCTTCGTTGTAGAGTTTTGTGATACGCTTGAATATGCTCAAGAGCGTTTATACGCTGTTCATCAAGCATCTCAAGCTGTTGAAGTCGTTGTTCTCTATAAGAGTCATCATCTACTATACCTTTGAGAGAAACCCTAAGTGATGGAATCTCTAATTCTAAGGGCATAATAGCGTCAACACCATAAACAAGATTATAAGGAGTAGTTCCCGTAGCAATTCGTACACTCGTTCGGTAGGCCCAAAGAGAATAGATTAGCTGGTTACTCCAATCCTTACCATGCTTATTCACGGTTTTGTGAAGAATTTGTTCTATTATCTTATTGGATGATTCGGCTTGACCATTTGACTGAGGATAGTATGGTGTAGAAAATTGATGTTTGATATGATACTTCTCGAGGAATTTCTTCACATCCTTGTTCTTAAACGATGTCCCATTATCTGAGATTATAGTAGAAGGTATCCCGAATCGAGAAATGATGTTTTCTAGAAGAAATTGACAAATCATTTCAGCAGTGGTAGAGCGAAGGGGAATAGCTTCTACCCACTTCGTAAAGTAATCTATGGCGGTTATAATGAAGGTGTGTCCTTGAGATGAAGGAGGAGAGATTTTACCAATAAGATCCAAACCCCATGCAGAAAAAGGCCAAGAAGCTACTTGAGAACGGAGTTCTTGGGCAGGAGCATGAATCAGATTATTGTGTTGTTGACATTGATGACATTTCTTAACAAATGAAAAGGAATCCTTCTGCATAGTTTGCCAATAGTATCCCATACGAAGCAATCTATGAACCAAGGATTTTCCCCCAAAATGCCCCCCACAGGCACCTGAATGTGCCTCTTCAAGAGCAACAGGGATTTCCGACTTGCTAAGACAACGAAGGAGAAGACCATCATAACCCCTTCGGTAAAGGACATTAGAAAGAATGATATACCTAGCAGACATCTTGCGGATTCTAGCCCTAGTGTTCCTATTAGTGGAATCAGGAAAGGTACCATCGGTCAAATATCTTACGATATGCAAGTACCATTCATCTGAGTCTATAAAATCACAACATGTTACCAAGCTAGAATCGTCTACAATAGCTGGAGAAATAAGGTTGTGAATAACAAATTTAAGATCAACCACAGGGTCCTCTAAAGATACCAGAGAAGCAACACATGCCATTGCATCCGCATGTCGATTATCTTTTCGAGGAACGGGTTCCATAGTATAAGAATCAAAATTTTGTAATAAAGAGATAGCAAGATTTTTATATTGTGATAATTTGTCTTGTTTTGCTTGATATATTCCTGTTACTTGTCTTATAATCAATTGCGAATCTCCATAGATATGTATGTGTTTTATGTTCAGAGCTAAGGCTGCTTTTATTCCCGCTATAAGAGCCTCATACTCAGCAATGTTATTGGTACACAGGAAATTTAGACGATAGGACAAGGGAATGGGTTTCTTTGTAGGAGAAATCAGAACAACACCTGCCCCCGATCCCGTACAACACTTAGAGCCATCAAAGTATAACTCCCAAGTTTCATCTCTCTCTATAGAAAGAATGAAGTCGTCAGGAAAGGACTCAGGGTTAGGGAAGGAAAAAGGAGAAGGGGCCTCAACTAAGTGATCGGTCAACGCTTGTCCTCTAATTGCTTTTTGTGAAACAAATTTAAGGTCAAATTCAGTTAACATCATAACCCACTTAGCTAGACATCCTGATAAATCAGTTTTAGAGAAAAGATGCTTCAAAGGATCAAACTTTACCATGACATGGACTTCTGAATTTAAAAGATAATGTCTCAATTTCTGAGTTGCAAATACCAAGGCCAAGCATTGTCTTTCTATCGTAGAATATCGGGTCTCATAATCGAGTAAGGTACGACTTATGTAATACACTGGACATTCCTTACCATCTTTATCATGTCGTGCCAACAATGCTGTGAGAGCATGAGAGGAAGCAGCTGTATACAGAAGGAAGGGTTTAGAAGGTTCGGCAGGTTGAAGAATAGGAGGACTAGCCAAATACACTTTTAAATCTTCAAATGCTTGCTGACAATCCTCATTCCATTGAAAAGTGATATCCTTTTTAAGAAGTTGAGTAAAAGGAAAGGTACAATCCGCAAGCTGAGACACAAACCTACGAATAGCTTGAATCTTTCCTTGTAAGCTTTTAAGTTGAGACACATTTCTAGGAGGTGGCATGTTGACAATAGCATCTATTTTCTTAGTATCCACCTCAATCCCACGATGCGAAACTATGAACCCTAATAGTTTTCCACTATCCACACCAAAAACACATTTTCGGGGATTCAAGCGCATGTGATATTTACGAATTCTTTCAAAGATTTGACGAAGGATTTTAACATGATCCATGCGAAGAAAGGATTTGGACAAAATATCATCAACATAATCCTCTAAAATCTTATGCATATAATCATGAAAGATAAGGGTCATCGCTCGTTGATAAGTTGTACCAACGTTTTTAAGTCCAAAAGGCATCATTATCCAACAAAACGTACCCCAAGGAGTGGTGAAAGCAGTTTTGAATTGATCTTGAGGGTTAATAAAAATTTGATTGTAGCCTGAAAAACCATCCATGAAGGATAACAAGGCATGTCCTGCCGTAGAATCAACTATCATGTCAATGTTTGGAAGAGGGAAATCATCTTTTAAAGAAGCCTTATTTAGATCCTGAAAGTCAGTACACATTCTTATTTTGTTGTCTGGTTTAGCCACAGCGACAATATTTGAAATCCATGGGGAATAGTCAATAGGGCGGATAAATCCAGCCTCCAATAATTTTTCAATCTCAGCCTTAACAAGCAAAGCCACCTTAGGATTCATTTTTCGAATCTTTTGTTTCACGGGCTTAGCATCAGGAACTAAGACAATATTATGAGTAACGATCTTAGGATCTATACCAGGCATGTCAGAATATGCCCAAGCAAAGATCTCAGGGAATTCATGTAATAGTTCTTCATATTGTTTCTGTTCCTCTTCATCCAAACATTTCCCAATTTTAATGACTTTCTCTTTATTGCAAGGATCCATCTTAACATCAGTGGTGTCACTTATGAGAAGATTACTTTGTTGAGGAGTATCCTTTAATAGAGGGAATTCTTTCACAATCTCGTCATTATCAATCTCTTTTCCAAAATAGGCTTCAGTGTTCAAACAATAAGGGAGTCCCCTATTGTGATGATAACGAGGAAGAGTGTCATAGGTTCCCAAGAACTCAGCTAAAGCATCGTCAGTAGAGAAGACATCCAAAGCATAGGCACATGAAGGATCCCCATCAATATACTTAGGATGTTGTATTGATAAAGATGTAGAGATAGCATTAACACTAATGCATGGTCTTTTAGAAGCTTTAGTACGTTTGCAGGGATTAAAGCCAAGTCCAAAGGCATAATTGTGAAAATTAGTCTCTAGAGGAACTCTTATCCCTTTTTCATGAGCACCACAACCTTTTCCATGATACCCATGCTTAGCAAAAATGCAAAAACCACGACCATAACGATCAGCCATTTCAGGAAGAGAAGGTGGTTTTTCATAAGACAAAGAATCAAACTCTTCATAATTAGAGATGTGAGGAGAAGAAGTTTGAGAGGCAGCCACAAAATTATTACTCATAGATTCAGGTAAGATTGATTGATTTTTAGTTTCTTCCTTCTTTTCAACTTTATGATTTTCAGCTCCTTCCTTCTTTTCAACTTTAATTTCTCTAGAAGGAACCTTATATTCACCCACAAATGTAGGATTAAATCAAGGGATCCCCAATCGTCGTCTTTGAGGATCTTCCCAGGATCAAAATCCTTCTTATATGTAGTTTCAAGTCGAGAAGAATCTTCTCCAAGAGCTCCAAACTCATCCAAAGAATTTTGATCATCGGAGAGCGAGGATTCACCGATAGGTATCTTATTTAACGATTCATCACTAGATGAGGATGGCTTAGAAGAACCCCCCTTAGAAGTGGATGTTTGCAAACAAGCTTGAAAATTAGTATCACCTATCAAGGTATATGTCTTATTGTTATAAATAAATTTAACTTGTCTATGCAATGTAGAAGGGACAGCTTGCATACTGTGAATCCAAGGTCTCCCCAGTAGCAAGTTGTACGTTAGATTTCCCGACATAACATGGATAGGTGTAGGCAAAGTAACAGGCCCCACTGTGATGGGTAAGGTGATAGTACCTAATGAAGTTTTAGCCACATTATCAAAGCCTCGAATAGGATGAGAGTCCGGTTCAATTAAGGATGTATCCACATTCATCTTATGCAAAAGATTAATGCTACACACATTAAGACCAGAGCCATTATCTACTAGTGTTCGCCTTATAGCAGTGTCTTTCATGATAACCACAATCATCAAGGGATCATATTGATGTTGGATTTCACTAGTAGGCAACTCATCTTGGGTAAACACAATTTGAGCTTTAGGATTCATCACAGAGTTAACCAAAGATGCTATATTACTAGATGTATTCGGTGGAGGAACATTCAAATCTTTCAAGGCATCTTGTAACATTCCATGATGAGCGGAAGAAGTTTGAATCAAATCCCAAAGGGATATCTTAGTAGGGGTAGCTTTAAGTTGTTCTATGAGATCATATTCCTTACTAAGAACTTGTGAAATATGTGGAGCTTGTGGAAGAACCGGTTGAGGATTCGGAAGGGAAACTGGGATAACAGGAGGAGGACTAGGTTGCCTATTATTTCTGGTATGATAAGTATGGGCAACCGCATGATAACTCTCTCTAGTTATTTGCTTGGCATAATTATAAGGACTTATAGCTTGTCTTCCTTGCACAGTGATGATTGGTTTATTCGGAGTACGAAAGGAATCATGATCATACCCTCCTTGGACAGTAAGGAGAGGTGACTTAGAAAATTGAAAGGTGGGAGAAGGATAAGCTCCTTGGACTTCAAAGAGAGGCTTTTATGCTCATTCAAGTTTATCATGTTAACTAATTTAGAAGTTTTGTTCTTGTTTAAAGATTTTGATAAAGCCACAAAGTCATCAAGAGCATCATCCAACAAAGCATGATCATATCTATTGAAAGGTTTATCTTTTGATTCAAAAGGAGACATCTCCTCATAGAGGGGATTGTTGAAAACAACCATGTTACTAGATTTAGTGGAAGAGTTGATAGGAATGTACCCTTGAGAGGACTCATTCAACTTATCTTTCTCATCACAAGGAAATGGCATAGTAACAAGGTTTATGAGTTTTTGGTAAAATGAAGGTTTGGCATCTTTAGGGTTTAAAAACTCATCTAAAGCTTCATCTAATTCATCTTGGCTATACTCATAATAATCATGGAAAGCATGAACATTTTGCACATAAAAATCTGACATTTTGAAAAGATTACACAAAACTTAAACACCCAATGTAAAGAAACACACTTTTTTTTTTTCTTTTTCTTTTTAATGAAAATGAAACGAAAACACACTAAATCTAGATCTAGATCTAACAAATGCAATGCAAGAGGAAGCAATGATAGATTCACGTCGGGTTCACCAAAATGTAAAGCGGAAAATCGCGATCGAACCCTAGTTGCTCTCCCCTCTTCCAACTCCAAGGAGAGAGAAGGGAGATTCACTAGGGTTGTGCCCCTGTCCCAGTCTTCTGTTCTGCAATTTGATACAGAGTGCTGTCTCGACCTTCTCTCTCTGGATCTGTATCCCGCGGCGTCGTCTGAATCCTGAAACCTGCAATGATATCTGAAAAAGGGTGTATGGGCGGCTATATAGGGTTTTGCCTTAGTCAAACCCCCGCTTCGGTGATTTCCACCTCCACGAATAGCCAAGTTGTTTTGTAAAATGTATTGTGTGTGTAGACCTAGTGTGTGTGCAAGGTCCTAAAATGCAAGAAAGCAAACTAGAGCAACCTAGAAAGTAAAACCCTAATTGCTTGTAAATGATAACATAAATGCTCTAAATCAAGATGCAAAGTGATCTAAAGCATGAATAAATGATGTATTGAAGCTTATGTAAAGACATGAAAACAACATGAAATCATACCCAACCCTCAAGGGAGGAGTACAAGCCAATCTTCAGTCGGTAATCTCCTATTGTTCTTCAATGTCTTCCAAGCCCTAAGTGGATGAATGAATTTGATAGATGCTTGATAGAAGGATGTTGTAAGATGTTGAAGTCTTCAAAGATCTGCTCTTTCGCTGCATATGAAGTTCCTGAAAACAAAATTTGGATCCTTCCAAATGAAGAAAGAGAGCTCTTATGTATGAAACCCTAGGTCGCAATTTCATCTTTTGGCCGACCTAGAGATTGAATATCCCGCCAATTTCTTGGGGTTAAGCTTTATTTTACAATTGGATCGCGCTCCTAAAATTTCAAGAAAAATGTCCGGGACCGTGTGCACTCCGGGCGCCACGGTCCTGACAACTTTTCACCAAATTTTCAGGGCCGTCAGATATGATGATTTTAGAGAGAATCCCGAAGTTACAGGTGATTTCGAGATGTTTTGACCCCCGAAATTAAGCCCCCAAGCTCAGAATAGGGCCTAATTAGGGTTTTTGATTAAGTGATGTATTGGAGGAATAAAATGAAAGGGGCACGCTTTAATGAAAGGGCCCAACTTTGTGATGTGGAAAATGGTGAAATAGAACCTTTAGACCTAATTAATTCGATTAATTAAGTGCTAAAGGGGAAATGCAATGCAAAGTGCAACTGCGCCAAGGCGGGTGCTAAACTAGGTGTTAAATTGTACTGCTTTAGCAAGTGCGTACAATTTATGACGTTACAGCTACACATAACAAAATAAGTTCCCGGTATAGGTTATAAAGAACTTGGATATGACATACTGGTAGGAAAGCAATTGATAGAACTGCTCAATACCATGGGTGAAAACAAGGAGAACAATATTCATGACTTTTTCCAAGCATTGAAGACCAAAATGAAGCAAAGAATAAGGTTATCCCAGAAAATAGTAGACAAATACAAAGATGATATATGCTTTGTTATTAAGAAAGATGAAATCTGGATGGAAGTGATCATCCCAAGGATAATTTGGGTAACCGAGATGGGCTATGAGACAGATTATCACATAGTTGAAACTTATGCTAAAGCACTTCTGGAAGCCCCAATTGAACCTAAGGAAGAAGTATTTGGTAGTGTTGAGACCATAGAAAGCCAAATACAGTCAAATAAAAGAGTAAAGAAGGTTGAGGCATTTGTGAGGAAAGGATCCAGGCAAGCAAAGGCCATTAAGGAAGATGTACTAAAGAAAACCGACATAACAGAAGATGAGTTGGCAGCTCCACAACCTGAAATTCACCTATCACCGGTAGGTACTTCTTTGGAAGGTGACATGCCAGCAACTTTTAATAGAGTTGTTAGAAAAAGAGATCCCTCATCGACAACCACTCCTTCACCTAGAAGGACAAGGCAAAAGCAACAAGCAGTGAGATCTCTAGTTAGAAAGGCCACACCCAAGAAAAAGCTGACACCAAAGAAAAAGAAAAGGACAAACAGTGACTTGAGACCTCTAGATATATTGTTAAATGAAATCACAGAGGAAGGAAAACTGAAAAACATAGAGAAAATTTATGACACTCTATCTACTGATGAGAAAGAGCAAGTTGAGGAAGGTGTGATACTGCATATGGACATGTACAAGAAATTTTTGATGGAAGTAGCAAATGAAATTCTTGATGATTTGTACAAAAGACTTGAGGCTAGAAGACAAGTAGTGATAGAATTAGATAAGAAAATAAAAATAGAGAAACTACTTGTTGTATATCCAGTAAACTCTCCCAAGAAAATTGATGATTTGATTGCTCAGGCGAACCGGTCAGTATTCTGTACTGCACACCGACACATTTCATTGATGGTAGGAAGAGTTACTGAAGTAACAGAGGAAACAGAAGATGGTTGGGACATATTCCTAGTTGACAAAGGAAAACAAGAAGAATACAGGAAACCTAAGCCTATAAAAGTATATCAGAAGGATAGGGACAAGGGGAAAGGCAAAGTTGGTGGACCACCAAGTATAAAGGTTAAAGACAACCTACCCCCACTGGTAAAAATTACAACTACTGAAGATCAACTGGTAGTAGAAAGTATGGATGCAGAAGATAGAAATCCTAATATTGAAGTTTTGTATACTATAAATGTTGATACCCAAAAGATCAACATAATAGCTGATAAAGATACAACTGACAAGTCAGATATGGCTAATGAGCCTCCGGTAGTAGGAGAAACAGAGAAACTGGCACAAGATATAGAGAAAAAGGTAGAATCTTAGGCACAGACAGAGAGAACACAACATTCAGAGAAACCATCAGAGCTAAAGGCTCTGGAACAAGTTCATAAGGAAACAGTGCCACCGGTAAGTAGTGAAGTAGGAAAACCAGTGCTAAAAGAAATGCAGACACAAACTAACCTACCAGAGGTCAATACAAGCATGGTTGCTTCCACCGGTACTCAGATTGTTGGGTCATCATCAACATTCAAGTCAACAAATATGACTGAGGTATTATTAGACTCCATTAAGAAAATAACTGACGATAGTTCACAGGCTTATAAAGCAATAGATGATTCAATACCAACTTTAAAGGCAATAGCTCCAAATTGTAATATAGATAATAAAGATTCTTTAGGACAATTGGACACATTGTGTAAATATATTTCTGAAAACATTGAGAAAATAAAGGAAGAATCAGTAAAGGACAAGGTAGAAAAAGAGAAACAGAAATTCTTTGATGAGGAAATAAAGAAGTGTAACATAAATTTTGACACACTTCTACTGGAACTATGTAGTTTGTTGAAAGAATACAAAAATCTGTATAAAGATACATGTAAAACAAACTTTTTGACTATAGATATTGACAAGAAAATAAGCAAGACACAGGATGAGATAAATAACTTTGTAGACAATTTTGTCAACTCACCGGATTCATTATCAGTTTTTGAAGAGAAAATAGCAAATTTTGAGGAAGAATTGCTCAAACTAGAAAGAGAAAAAGAAAGAATAATAAACAAGGCAAAACATCTAAGGTCTAAACTAAGTCCAAGATTGGACTATTTAGCATCTTTGCGGAAGGAAATTTCAGAGGCACTAACACAGGGAAGCAAAACACCAACAGAGCATTTACATCATCTCACCGGTATAGTAAAGAGGACTGAAACAACAATAAAAGATAGTAAAAAGTTTATGGATAGTATAAACTTAATTTTGGGAGATCTTTTTCAAATAATAACTACCCAGCTACAAGGTTGAGGATATGGATAGATGAAACTACAAACTCTATTGACATCTTGACAACCTTTGTCATTGATGCCAAAGGGGGAGTAGTGGGATAAGAAAGTTCAAAACACAGGAATCATATGCTCAGGGGGAGCTCTCATATTTTTGGTAAACATTTTTGGTAATATTTTTTTTGGACTACACATTTTGGATACTTTTTGAAATTTCTCATGAGTTTTGCCATCAATGCCAAAGGGGGAGATTGTTGGCATATGGACACTCCAATAAGACATTGTATGTGATTGAAGGTTTTGTCATTGATGGCAACCTTGCAATCCTATGGCACCGACAAGACATTATACCAGCAAAGCATTACACAGGCAACCTTGAAATCCTATGGCACTAGCAAGACATTATACTGGCAAAGCATTACATAGGCAACCTTGCAATCCTATGGCACTAGCAAGACATTATACCGGCAAAGCATTACATACGCATGACAGTGCACTGGCATCAATAAGGACACCGACACCGGCACAGAAGAAAATATGTATACCGGCACAGAGGCCGATAGGATTTTTGTTATGTAATATTTTGTTTATTATTGTAAGCCGACTTGGTAAATTGTAAAATGACTCTTGTATATAAAGGAAATCATTATAGACATTTGAAGAAGTGATGTAAGGGCATAAAGAAACTTATTAGGAAATCATTATAAAATGACTCTTGTATATAAAGGAAATCATTATAGACATTTGAAGAAGTGATGTAAGGGCATAAAGAAACTTATTAGGCAGACCTAATGTGCGAATTATAGGTCAAGGGTATGTGTAAAGAACAGAGCAAGACCGGTACTGAATCTGGCATTGGAGATGCTATTGTAAAGCAGTACAAGTCATTGGATTAGTATAATCCTTATTGTAAGCCAGTGTGACTTCCCACTGAGCAGTGAGCTCTAGGCAGTTGGCCTTCTTGCATGTGCAGGCCCCTATTGTAAGTAATATTCTCTTATTGGCCAGTGAGTGAATATTGTGGGTCACAAATCCCATCGAGGTTTTTCCCACATCGGGTTTCCTCGTTAAACATTGTGTGTTATGGTGTACTTTTCATGTGGATATTTTTGATTCTGTTTATTGCATTATTTCTTGCATACTCGTACACTGTTATATTATGTTTGCATGTTTTAACTTAAGAAATTCTTAGTACCGGTTAGATACTAATTCACCCCCCCCTCTCAGTATCTGTAGGACCCCTAACAAAGTGTTCTTGAGTGTTAACGTGTTGATCGATGAAGATTTGAATAAGTGGTGTTGGTGCAGCTATTGTGGATGGTTATATCATTCTTGTTGGTGTTTCCTGGTCATGTGCTATTTGTTATGGTGGTCTGCATTGATCATTGTGTGCATTATTGAAGATCTTATGGGTTTGGTGATATTCTTTGTGTTATGCGGTATTTTTGGTGGTGTAGCGTGTTGTGGTTGATCTTGGTAATATTTTTGGTGGTGTTGTGTGTTCGAGGATTTGATTTGGGTCCACACTATGTCGTCAATGGCATTATATTGGTTCGGTGGTTTATTTATGTATTATGTGATGTAATTTTGTAATTAGGTGTTGAGGGTTTGGCCGACCTTGTAGTCAAGGTTGATGACTTGTATAAATAGGTGGTATATTCATGTAATCTGGGTATGGGTGTTGTGTATGCATTATCAAAGAGTGGTATATGTGTGAATAAGTGAATTCATCTTTCAGTGTGGTGTATTAAGCAGAGAGTGTTACAAAGCAGACAAATGAGCTTAACTGCAACTGTCATCAGGCATTAAGAGATGCTAAACTTTAAGTTCATCTTAATCGGATTGTAGTCTGAATGTTATTGTAAGGTAGTGAACCTTTCCCAAGGGTTGGATCCTTCTAGGTCATTATATTTTGAGTAGTGATCTCTAGGCAGTGTTCTTGAATGCATGTGCATTCCCCATTGTAATATTTATGCATAGTACTGCAGAGTATTATCTTATTGTGGGTAGGTTCCCACCATGGTTTTTCCCTTAACCAGGTTTTCCACATCAAAATCTTCGTGTTATGTGTGTTTTTGTTATTGTGTTTATCTTTATTCTTGTTGTAGTTGATCAGATCTAAGATTGTGCTTAAATTGTCTAATCCAGTGAAAATTAATTACCCCCCCCCCCACTCTCAATTTTCCTTCATTGTTGTTGCCAACAATTGGTATCAGAGCTAGATCCTTTGGAACAAGCTTGACTGCTTCAGAAGATTCGACATGGTAACCTATGTGTTCAAGAAGGAGAGTTCAAGATTTGAAGGAAATAATTACACTGTATGGAAGGACCGGATGGAATTTCATTTGAAATGTCTTGGAGATGATTATTGGAAGATTACAAAGAATACCTACAATGTTCCTCAAAATGGTCTCGTTATTGTTGCTAAAATCAAGTATGTTGAGCATAACATAAGAGTTAAAGAAGCACTGCTGAGTGTCCTGGCTGATTTAGAGATGACTAATGTGATGGGTTTGTAGACTACACATGAGATCTAGGAGAACTTAGAGACATTTTATGAAGGAGATAAACATGTCAAAGTTGCTAAGCTACAGAGTTTGAAAGGAAAGTATGAGACACCAAAGATGGGAGAAGATGAGAACATGTATAGCTTTATGGCTAAGGTGAACAAAGTTGTCCTAGGTATCAAATGTGCCGGTGGAACTCTTGAAGAAGATGACATTGTTGATAAACTACTGAGATCTTTGTATCTTCCTTACAATCCTAGAGTAGCTGCTATTGATGAGATCTGAAGTGTGACTACTATGACAAGGGACATGTTGGTCGGTAAGCTTGGTGGTTTTGAATTGAGTGAATTTGGAGAATGACATGGAAAATCTAAGAATGCATTCAAAGATTTTGTATCGGAGAAGAAAAAGTATGATCTGGGAGAGAGTTCATGTTGGGTTTCCATATAGGAAAGAGAAAAGAGGGAGATGGAAGAGCAAGAAAGAGAATTGGATGAGCTTGAAGCCCTTATTGCTAGAAGATTGCCTAAGGGAGCCAGTAAGTATGATGGAAAGTTTCCTTTGAAATGTTTCTCTTGTAATATGATAGCACATTTTTCTTCTAGGTGTCCTAAAAGAATGTCTAGGTATGATAAGCATGATAGATATGGTATATCTGATAAGAATGATAAATATGAGAAGCATGATAAGACCTATAAGCCTAACTAGAAGTACATAAATCAAAAGAGATGTTATTATTCTGCTGATGAAGGTGCGACAGATGAAGAATCTGAGAATGGGAATTCAAAAGATGAATTTGTATTTATTACTATCAAGGAAGATGATACAGTACTAGTGAATCCTACAAGCTGCATTGTTGAGGAGAAAGCTTTGGCTACTAAGATTGAAGAGAAAGATGATTGGGTAATTGAAAGTAGTTGTTCACATCATATGACAGGTGATAAAATAAAATTCATGAATATAGAGAGGTATGATGGTGGTATAGTGAGATTTGGAGATGATAAAGCTTGCGTGAACAATGGTAGAGGTTCAATTTCTTTTGATGGTAAGAATAATAATGATAATGTCTTGTATGTTTAAGGTTTGAAGCATAATCTTTTGAGTGTTGGATAGATGGTTGACAAGGTATATGATTTGGAATTCAAGAATGGTAAAATTCTAAATGCCTCTGGTATAGAGATTGCATCAGGGACTAAGACTAAAGGTAATATCTTTCATTTGAATGTTGGTGAGAAAAGTTATTTGCTTTCTTAGATAGATGAAAGTTGGTTGTGTCATAGAAGGATGTGTCATGTTAATTTTGACTACATAACAATGATAAGTTCTACTCAAGATGTTAGAAATCTACCTAAGATTGTGAAGCCATCTAATCTGGTATGTAAATAATGTCAGTTGGGAAAGATAACAAGAACTTCATTCAAGTGTAAGTTGTATACATCTAATGGTTTATTAGATCTTATGCATACTAATTTGTGTGGTCCTACAAGAGTGAGAAGCATGTAGGGTGACATATATTTCATGTTGTTGAATGATTATTATTCTAGGATGATGCGGGTTACCTTTCCAAGGGAGAAATCAGAAGCACTAGAGAAATTCAAGATATTAAAAGCTAAGGTGGAGACTGAGACTGGGTTGAACCTGAAGTGTTTGAGATCTGATAGAGGAGGAGAATTTACTTTAGGTGAGTTTGATTCATTTTGTGAGAGGAATGGAATTAGAAGATAGTTATCTGCTCCTAGAACCCCTTAGCAAAATGGAATTGTTGAAAGGAAGAACATAACTATTTTGGATGCTACTAGGACTATGTTGATTGAAGGAAATGTTGCACGGACCTTTCCTAGAGAAGTTGTTAGCACTATTGTTTACACATTCAACTGGGTGCATATAAAAGGTGACTTCAGTAAGACTCCTTATGAGTTATGGTTTTCTCATGTTTCTACAATTAGATATTTTATAATTTTTGGAAGAAAATGTTATATCAAGAGGGATGAGGATATAGGAAAGTTTGATGGAAGATGTGATGAAGGAATCCTCTTGGGTTATTCTACCAAAAGAAAGGCCCACAAGTGTTACAACAAGAGACTGAGAAAGATAGTAGAGAGTGCAAATGCGAAGGTGGATGAATATCATGGAAAGCAAATCAGAGCATGCAGATATGAGTTTGATGATCAAGATGTTGTTCCAAAGCTTGTGCAGACTGAGATCTTAAAGTGGAATGCTCCAGTAGAGACAACTAATTTGGATATTGTTTCTACCAATGAAGAAGTTAAAGAACCAGAGAATTAGAACAATCAGAAGACTCTGAGGTATGTAAGATTGAATCATTCAGAAAATCAAATAATTGGTGATAAAAATAAAGGTGTGATGACTAGAAGAAGGATTGATGTTGAAGAGATATGTTTGATTTCAAAGATTGAACCTAAAGATGTTGCAGAAGCATGTAAAGATGAGAATTGGATAAAAGCTATGGAAGAAGAGTTGAATCATATTGAGAAGAATATTACATGGGAGTCTGTTCTGAGACCTAAAGACAAGAATGTGATTGGCACTAAATGGGTGTTCTGGAATAATCTGAATGAAGCTGGTGAACTAGTTAGAAACAAAGCAAGACTGGTATGTAAGGGATTCTCTCAAATGGAAGGAATTGATTATGAGGAGACTTTTGCTCCAGTAACTAGAATTGAAGTTGTTAGATTGCTGCTTGCATATGCTGCTTACAAGAATTTCAAGGTATATTAGATGGATGTTAAGTCAGCCTTTTTGAATGGTGAGCTGGAAGAGGAAGTCTACATTGAGAAATCGGATGGGTTTTCATTATTAGATGAATGAGACATGGTATACAAATTGAAGAAAGCACTCTATGGACTGAAGCAAGCCCCTAGAGCCTAGTATGCTAGAATGGATAGGTATTTGATGAAGTTTGGATTATGTAAAGGGACTGGTGATAGTAATTTGTACCTCAAGGTTTATAATGATAATATTTTGATTGTTGAAGTTTTTGTTGATGACATTATTTTTGGAGGAGATGATGATTTGATTATGAAGTTTGTTGATGACATGCAAAAAGAGTTTGAGATGTCTATGATAGGTGAGATGATTTTTTCTTAGGATTGCAGATTACACAAATTGATAAAGGCATTTTCATTTCTCAATCTAAGTATGTGGAGGAATTGTTGAATAAGTTTGAGTTAGATGACTCTAAACCTGTTGGAACTCGTATGGTGACTAGATGCAAGTTGTCTAAGCATGATGAATCTCATAAAGTTAATCAGACCTTGTATAGATCTATGGTTGGTGGATTGTTATAGTTGACTTAGACTAGGCCAAATATTATGCATGTTGTTTGTCTTTATGCAAGATTTCAAGCTGATCCTAAAGAGAGTCATGTTACTGTTGTGAAGAGGATTTTGAGATACTTGAAGGGGAATGGTATCCAAAGAATGATGATTTCATCTTATGTGCTTATACATAAGTTGATTGGGCAGGTGATGTTGATGACTAGAAAAGTACTATCGGTGGAGATTTCTTTTTTTGAAAGAAGTTGGTTTGATGGTCCAGTAAGAAACAAGATGCCATATCTCTATCTACTGTAGAAGCTTAATACTTTCCTGCTGCTAACAACTATACTCAGGTAGTTTGGATGAAGCAGATGTTGAAGGATATTAGAGTTGTGTATGACGAGCCTACTATTATATACTATGACAATTCAAGTGCTATCAATATTTTCAAGAATTCGGTACTAGACTCTAAAAGAAAGCATATATCAATTAAGTATCATTTCTTGAGGGAGAAATTCAGTGATGAAGAAGTTAGATTGGAGTATGTATCTACAAAGGATCAGATTGTAGATATTTTTACTAAACCTTTTCCTGTAGATACATTTATGTATTCGAGAGAAAAGTTAGGGGTCTCTGCCCCTCCTAATGAGAACTAGATGCATTGTGATGCATCAATCTGGTGGACTTCAAAGTATTATCTTCTTATCTGAGGATTGATGAGTTGGTGTTGCTACTCAGCCGGAGTAGTCAGTGTTTGAACCATACACTTGTTGAGATGTTCAGATTTGCGAGTTTATCCTAAGGGGCAGAGATTGTCCTTGTTAGAGGGATAAAATCTTTAGCATTGCTGCCAAAGGGGGAGAGAAGCATGTGAAAAATAGCCTTATCTTTTAAGCTTTGTGTGCATGATCTTAGGGGGAGTTTGTTGGAGGCTGTTGGTGTTGATTTATTCCTTTGCATTGATTGTTTTTCACATTCATATATTGCAATCAATGCCAAAGAGGGAGATTGTTGGATATTGTTGCTTCTAGGGTATGTTGTTTTCATTGATGTCAACATATTCCTATGTTTTGGTGCTCCGGTGATTGCAGTTAATTGAGTTGGTTGTGTTGTAGTGTGCTGGTGTTTGATCTGTTGAGCTCCGGTATGATCTAATCTTGTGTTGTGGATTTGGGAGAGTGTTTGGGATGTTCATGTGTATCTTCATTTCAGATGCTTCATGATTTGGTGCTCCGCATGTTATCCTTCTAGTTTGAATTGTTGTTGTTAAGTGTTTTTGAGTGTTAATGCATTGATCGATGAAGATTTGAATAAGTGGTGTTGGTGCAGCTATTGCGGATGGTTCTAGCATTCTTGTTGGTGTTTCTTGGTCATTTCCTATTTGTTTTGGTGGTCTCCATTGATCATTGTGTTACTACTTATCAGATTACCATTAGTTTTATGTCAAAATTATACTATATACTCTAGTCGGTTATCTATTACCGAAATATTCAGTCGGTTATAGAAGAAAGCAGTCACAGAACGCAGTATACACCGAGCTGTCTACCGAGTATCTTTACATGTCTACCGAGTAGCAAAGATGACACACTGAGTTGATTTACACCGAGTGAAATGTGTTACCACATTCATTGAACCTCGACATGCACATGAAAACGTGTTACAAGATCGAGGCACATCTAACTATTATCACATTGGAAATTGCACTTAAAGATTGTGTATGATTTTGAGGTTATCTAAACCAATGAAATATTTTGCATGGTTATTCATTCAATAAATCATATTTGTAAGATCGAAGCAATGAATTGGATCACCGTCATAAGAGATCTATTTATACAACATGAGCTAAGAGTTAAAAGGTGTGTCAATGAGTGTGAGAAGACTATTATAGAGATGCAGAGGTCACCAAGAAGGTTTTTAGAGAATAGTCGAAGAACAGAGTAAACAGAAGGGTTTACCGAGTTACTATATGGGTTACCAAGGTATGCTATAAGCAAGGTAACTTATTCTGAGCACATAGAATCTGCTATAACATTCCAGATGTAAAGTTGTAGATATTTGTAATGATTTTATTGTAATATTGTGAAGTTGTAAGAGAAACCTTTAACAGGGTAAAAGACTCAAATCAAGTCTATAAATTGTAAAGCCTCTAACTAGGTGCAGCATTTAGGTGAAATGTTGTAAAATCCTTTAGCAAGGTAGATCTAACAGATCTTGTTACTCCTAACAGAGTAAGCTATCATAAATAGCTAAACATGTAGCTCTCATCGAGCATTCTTTATTATTGCAGTAGTGAAGTTGTGGGTGCCATCCCCACCGCAATTTTTCTCTCTAACTAAGAGTTTCTACGTAACCAAAATAAATGTGGTATGGAGTGAATCATGTATGATTGTTATCTATTAGTTTTAGTTTTATATTATGTTACTGCACTATTTAGTTTATGCATAATAGTAAAGATATTGTTGAAGAAATGTTTTGAAGTACTAATTCACCCCTCCCCTCTCAATACATTAGCTTTCCATATTGGGCCTAACAATTGGTATCAGAGCTTGAATCTTGGAAAAGGGTTTAAGTACCTTAAGAGAAAGATCTTATCAATGGAAGGCTATAAACAATCTCAGAGGATTGTGTATCTACAAGAAGAGTTGGATCATGCTAATCAAGTGATTGCAGATATGCAAAGGCAAATGCAAAAATCTCTGAAAGTGAGAAGAAGATTATCTGATGATTTGCAAGACTCTCAAGAGTTAGTGGAACAAATTGAGACATCATCTGAGAACAATATATCTAAAGAGACTGAAGAAATGATTGGAGTATTGAAAGAAAAGAACAAAGCACTGGCTGATCAACTAAAAGCAATGAAAAGAGAACATGAACATTTCAGCACACAGATGACTAAATCTAGATGCATTGAGAACAACTAAGGATAAAGTAAGAGATCAAGAAAGAGAGAAACAACAACTTGAAGTCTTAGTATCTGATAAGAATGATGAAATCACAAGGTTGACTGGAATTCAACAAAACCTATCAGATCAACTAGGCTATGCACATCATGAAGCAATTCTGAAGAATGATGAGAATCAAGAATTGAAACTTGAAGTATCAAAGTTATCCGATGAACTTGAAACAGAGAAGAAATCCAAAGAAACACTGAAGAAGAGTTGTGAAGCATCAAAGATGTTGGATGAGCAACTGAATGCAAGAAGACCCAACAAAGATGCAGGACTCGGTTACAAAGGAAAAGACTCTACCGAGAAGGGAATTCATACTACCGAGAGAGGATAATCATCAAAGCAAGCTGGAAACAAGAATAACATCAAAAGAAAGAAGCCTATTTGTAACTACTATGGAAATCAAGGTCACACTGCTAACATATGCCAAATCAGAAAAGGTAAGCAACTGAATGCCACTAAGTCCAATGATTATTGTTACAATTGCAATAAATATGGTCACACATCTAATCAATGTAGGACAAAGTCTGTTAACAATTATCAGAAGGCAAAATTCAAAGGGTTTTGTAAAAACTGCAATAGATATGGACATAGTACTGAGAAGTGCTGGTTTAAGCAAAATAACTATATGTGGTATGCACACCGAGAAAATGCTAGAGGTTACCGAACTCACACAGATCCTTACCGATAATATTCTGTAGTACCATGGGATTACAATACAAGGATATGGTGTGAATGTTGTGGAAGATATGGACACATTAGTGCTAACTGTTTTATAAGGTTTGGGATGTACAACCGAAGATCATGGAGAAATCCTAGTATGGCATGTTTTGATTGTCACAAAGTGGGACACTTAGCTGGAGATTGCAGAGATCAACCTAGAAAAGACATTGAAGAAATAAAAGAAAAATTAAAGATGATCTGGAAAAAGAAGGAAATTGTGTCAAATGAAGAAAGCACCTTACCTACCAAGTTAGGTGCACCTATTCCAAATTAATTGGTAAAGGTATGAAGGGACTGCATTCTCTGAAAGTTAAAATCTTAACAATTCCTTTTCTATTATGTACTTAATTCAAAATTTGCATAGTTAAGATGTAATAGTAAGCTTGAAATTCTATCAAAGTCTTTTGAAGCACTTAACAGGAAACTTGTCAAGTCGGTGAATACAGGAAGCCTGTCAAGTTGGTAAATGAAGGAAGTTTGGTTACTTGGTTAAAACGGAAAAAGGAGAGTAAATCGGTTAAAGAGGAACCAAGTGCATTTAATGTTTTTGACCTAACCTGCACAGAGCCCAATAAGGTATTTTGTGTACTTAAAAGCATTTTCGCGGTCACTTACACTTACCAAGTTTTCGAGAAAGTAGAGCAAGCGATTCAAAGGTGATCAAACCTCCTACAAAGCAAATTCAAGGTATTTACATCAAATCTCAACACATTGTTAAGCTGGTTTACCAAGTGTATCTAGTTGCCATTATCTGCTAGGTATAAAGTGTCTGTCATTTGAAATCCTAAAACCCTAAGGACTCTTTGTTAGTTTTTTATCTGAAATCTTCAAATGGCACCCAAGATCCAAGATCCCATAGTTGTCAAGAATGTAGAGAAGCCCTCACTAAAATACTCTTTCACTCCCAAAGTCGCTTCTGAACCGGATGACAAAACCGCCTTTTCACTCATCCCAGATAGAGTGTTACTAGTCGAAGATGTGAGATTCTTCACCAAATGTTGTGTTGAAGAACTTGGTCATGTTGAAATCAGAGACACCTATGATGAGCTATGTACTAATGGTATATTGAACAACAAGTATGAGCACATCAAATTCAAGGGATTAACTGAAGCCCTAACCTATCCTCATGTGTTCAAACCCCAGTGGGTCAAGTTTGTTCTGAGTAGAGTTCACGATGATTTCATGTTGCTAGAAGAACAACCATTTAAGATTACCAAGGAAATCATTCATCTGATTACTGGTTACCCTATCTATGATCATGCTCGAGTCCAGAAGATGATATCACAGAAGGAATTGATTAGTTTAACCGGAGTGGAATCTGATTGCAAAGGATTGAAACTGAATAATGTCACAGATGAAGAACTAAAGTTTGCCATTAGAGTAATGGGCTACTGTTTCTTCCAATCGGCAAGGGAAAACAGTGTTCCCTATGCAGCAGTAGAATTGGCTTACAAAATTATGAAAAAGGGAATAAAAATTGACCTATGCGAGGTATTACTGAAGAACCTATTTGAAAATCTGAACACCATCAGGAAGCCGAAGAAGAACAACTCAGCTAGTACTCTAAAATTTGGATCACTACTGGTATGCATGTTTTTCTACTTTGAAAAATTCTTTCCATCAGTCGGTAAAGTCTTTTGGGAGCTACACCGACCTATCACCCATCAGATTAATGACTTCATTAAGAAGTTAGGTGATAATTTCAATGATATCATGGATGATTACTTCAGTAAATTCCAAGAGAAAATGCATAACAGATATAGGATTCCACCCTAGCTAGTAGAGAAATACAAAAATGATATATGTTTTGAAGTTGACACCAATTACTGTTATGTGAATGTTGTGGAACCGAGGACTCAATCTTTGTCACCAATGGGTTACAAGATTGATTTTGACATCGCAAAATAGCAAATTGATGCACTTCTTACATTGCCTAGACATGCTACCAAGCTGAGGTATGGTACCTATGAGGAAGTAAAGGAAAAGGTAAAGATGAATATTGTAGTACCCAAAGCTACAAGAAAGGCAACAAAGATGATTAAGGCATTGTTTGAGAAATTCAGAGAAGACTCTTCCTCTACACCTGTCAAAGGCCCCATTGCCATTACCGAAGAGGAATCTGAAGCCCAAGAGGCAGCTATAACACTAAGCACTGAATTGCCTAAGGGTAAAGTGTTAAAGAGAAAGAAACCGGACACATCAAAAGTCTCACCAACTCGACCTCTAGTAAAGCGACGTAACACTAGAGCATCTGCAGCTTCACCGAGTAAGAAGACAAAGAGTGTTACTGTTCCCAAGGTAACACAGACATACAAGAAATCTACTCGGAGACTCATTTTAACAAAAGAGTCTAGTGATACCGAATCAAAAGATGCAAGGAAATTTCAGATTGTCAAGAGCAAGAAGGTAAATGTACATAGTGTTGAAAACTTCTGTGCTAATCTGAAAAAGTATGGAGGATTTGGAGGATTTAGATATGTTAAGTATGAAACTAGGAACAATGATGAAAAGAGACAAATTGAAGAAGTTGTCATCTGCACACTTCTAAAGTTCCGGTTAGCTCCATTGGAACTAGCTAAGTCACTTCCAAATGAACTATATCTGCATATTGATAATAGGTGGAAATATGCAATGGACTCGGAGAAACAAATCAGAGAAAGAAGTCTAGTCCATCTCTTTCCTGATATGTCAGTAGCTGAAATAAAGGAACATCTGACAACCTACAATTCAAAGTTTCTTGTCAAACAGAGAGCCTTAAAACTGATGAATGGGCTGTATATTGACGTAGAAAATGAGACAAAAGCAAAGTGGCAGTAAATCTTTAAAATCAAGGATGCTGGTGAGCAAGCTATAGTTGAAATTGTTGATGTCACCGAGCAAGGTCTTGATGCTACCGAACAAGACCCTACTGACACCATTCAAATAGATGAAGATGTCATGGATTCAGAGGCCCTGGACCAGGAAATGATAGAAGGCACTGCATATGCAAAACTTGTATCTAGTGAATCAGTCTTGGAACAAGTTCAGCCTTATCTACCGGTCAAGCAACCTGTCTCAACTGAAACTCCTCAGGATACAGATCAAGGCACTGAAGGTCACAAATCTTCAACAGGAGAAGGTACTACTCAAGAGCAAAAATCTCAAACACCTTCTGGCAATGAGAATGTTGCAACTGAGACACCAAGTACTGAGACACCGAAGGACTCTACAGAGGCTAAAGGAACCGATCAAAGTGTTGCCTCTACCAAGCAACCTACCAAGGGTAATCAAGCCTCACAAGCAATTGTCTTAGTTCCAACGGTGAAAGGTAAAGAAAAGAAAGTGAAGAAGCATAGTTTTAAAGTTGGTTTGTCAAAACCAATAGTGTTGCCCAATATAGACATAGCAAAATTAAAGGGGCAAGCACTCATTGATTTTGGTGAACTGTGCAAAGCAAAGGCTGAACAAGAGAAGCAAATGGCCATTCAAAAGAAAAATAAAGTACTTCAGAAGGTAAAAGAACTTTTAATACATATGCTACCTGAAGCTACAGTATCAACAGATGCAGCCATCCACATTCAACTGGATGAACTCCTAACAAAGATAGAGACATCTGGAGTAGATGCATCAGAGTATTTGAGCAAGCTGAAAGACAAAGAGCTCACTGCCAAAATGATAGAAGAGATACAAAAAGCTATAGCTATTGGCAAAGTTAAACTTGTCAAATTTATTGAGGAGTTGACTCCTCAACTCAAGCACATTCATTATTTATTTCAGAAACTCTGCACATTTTCTTTATTCATTAAGGACATTAAGAATAAAACAGAGGTAATTGAGAAAGAGATCACCGATCTCTCAAATAAGTTGACCACCGAGCCATATTCAATTCAAAAAAATTTATACAAAGCTTCAACAGCTCATGGCTCAACAATTGGACTTAAGAAATGTTGAACACAAGATCAGGATGGACATAATGTCACTTCAGACATTATTCCTTCCACATCTTTCATCAGTCCAAGAAAAGATCAACCGAGCCACATACTTATCTACTACTCAAGAGGGAACCACTCTAGATGGCTTAATATCACTATTGGCTGATATTCAAGCACATAATTCTTTAATTGACAATGTAAAGGATGCACTCTCTGTCGCTCTCACCGACGCCCAGACCAAGTACAAATCAATTTTTGACCAGTTACCGCCCTCGAATGGAAATTAAGTTTTTGATGTTTGTCAAAAAGGGGGAGTGATACCATAATTTTGGTGAGTAATATTATATAGTCTTGGGGGAGTGATACCATATATTTGGGGAGTGATACAGTTTTGATACAGTCTTGAGAGAATGGTATAGTATTCAGAGTATAGTATACAGGGGGAGTATACCGAGCAGTGTAAGTAGAGTATCTAAGAGCAGTGAACCGAGCAGTATACAGAACAGTAAGCAAAGCACAAGAACAGATCACCAAGCATGCAAAATCAAAGTTATGTATAGTATATTGACAAGGGGAGTATATCTGATATATTATTTTATTGACTATTGTATATATTGTCAGTATAGTCATTTTGCAAAGTATATAGATTTTTGAGTTATAACTTTGAAAGTAGTTTTTGTCAAACATCTCAACTAATGTCAAAAGGGGAGATTGTTACTACTTATCAAATTGCCATTAGTTTTATGTCAAAGTTATACTATATACTCTAGTCAGTTATCTATTACCAAAATATTCAATCGGTATGTACAGTCTAGTCGGTTATAGAAGAAAGCAGTCACAGAACACAGTATACACCAAGCTGTCTACAGAGTATCTTTACATGTCTACCGAGCAACAAAGATGACATACCGAGTTGATTTACACTGAGTGAAACGTGTTACCAGATTCATTGAACCTGGACATGCACATGAAAATGTGTTACAAGATCAAGGCACATCTAACCGTTATCACATTGGAAATTGCACTTAAAGATTGTGTATGATTTTGAGGTTATCTAAACCAATGAAATATTTTGCATGGTTATTCATTCAATAAATCGTGTTTGTAAGATCGAAGCAATGAATTGGATCACTGTCATAAGAGATCTATTTATACAGCATGAGTTAAGAGTTAAAAGGTGTGTGCATGAGTGTGAGAAGATTGTTACAAAGACACAGAGGTCACCGAGAAGGTTTTTAGAGAATAGTCAAAGAACAGAGTAAACAAAAGGGTTTACCGAGTTACTATATGGGTTACCGAGGTATGCTATAAGGAAGGTAAATTATTCTGAGCACATAGAATCTGCTATAACATTCCAGATGTAAAGTTGTAGATATTTGTAATGATTTTATTGTAATATTGTGAAGTTGTAAGAGAAACCTTTAACAGGGTAAAAGACTCTAGTCAAGTCTATAAATTGTAAAGCCTCTAACCAGGTGTAGCATTTAGGTGAAGTGTTGTAAAATCTTTTAGCGAGGTAGATCTAACAGATCTTGTTACTCCTAACAGAGTAAGCTATCAGAAATAGCTAAACATGTAGCTCTAATTGAGCACTCTTTATTATTGCAATAGTGAAGTTGTGGGTGCCATCCCCACCGCAGTTTTTCTCTCTAACCAAGAGTTTCTGCGTAACCAAAATATATGTGTTATGGAGTGAATCATGTATGATTGTTATCTATTAGTTTTAGTTTTATATTATGTTACTGCAATATTCGGTTTATGCATAATAGTAAAGATATTGTTGAAGAAATGTTTTGAAGTACTGATTCACCCCTCCCCTCTCAGTACATTAGCTTTACATATTGGGCCTAACACATTGTGCGCTTTATTGAAGATCTTATGGGTTTGGTGATATTCTTCATGTTATGCAGTATTTTCGGTGGTGTAGCATGTTGCGGTTGATCTTGGCAAGATTTTTGGTGGTGTTGCATGTTCAATGATTTGATTTGGGTCCATTCTATGTCATCTATGGCAGTGTATGGGTCCAGTGGTTTATTTATGTATCGTGTGATGTAATTTTGTAATTAGGTGTTGAGGGTTTAGTCGACCTTGTAGTCAAGGTTGATGAATTGTATAAATAGTTGGTATATTCATGTAATTTCGGTACAAGTGTTGTGTTTTCATTATCAAAGAGTGGTGTATGTGTGAATAAGTAAATTTATCTTTTGGTGTGGTGTATTGAGCATAGATTATTGTAGAGCAAACAAATGAGCTTAACTAGAACTGTCATCATGCATTAGGAGATGCTAATCTTTTAGTTCATCTTAACTAGATTGTAGTCTGAATGTTATTGTAAGGTAGTGAACCTTCCCTGAGTGTTGGAGCCTTCTAGGTCATTATATTTTGAGCAGTGATCTCTAGGCAGTGTGCCTAAATGCATGTACATTCCCCATTGTAATATTTACACATACTACTGCAAAGTATTATCTTATTATGGGTAGGTTCCTACAATGGTTTTCTCTTAATTGGGTTTTCCATGTCAAAATCTTGGTGTTATGTGTGTTGATGTTATTGTGTTTATCTTTATTCTTGTTGCAGTTGATTAGATCTGAGATCTAATCTGATGAAAACTGATTCACCCCTTCCCCCCTCTCAATTTTCCTTCATTGTTGTTGCCAACAGTTCCCTATGGAGGTTTGTGACAGGTGTTTATCCTTATGGGTCTGCAAGTAATTTTGTGTTAAGGGTTTGTTATTATAACCCTAGTTCAGATCCTTAGTTACCATTCTTGTGTTAACACAATGCGTTCAAGTTACATGTTATTAAGTATTGTAACAAAATGTAATTTTATTGTTATTCAATTATCTATTAAAAAGAACTTCACGTTAGTTTGCTTTCAGTAAAAAAATAGCGAACATTATAAATACTATGTTGAGGGCATTCAAAATGTGCAGTTGATCAAAAAGAAAAATCTCTTGTTATTGTTTCATACTCTATATAGAATCATTATTCTCAGTGTTGTAAAAGACATTATTGCTCAGTTTATAAAATGTATATCTACATTTTGAGATAAGTTTTATAAAGAAATTGCAGTGCACATTGTGGATTAGATTCACTATATTATATCATTGTGTAAACTTTTCATATGCACAATGATATATTGTATGTGAACTGTTGAGATACTTTGTACTATTTCTTCTGAGTCTCAAGTGATGAGAGATTAGAAGATGTTTGAAAAAGAAACATAGATGATACTCTGTATGTTAATTCAAAACAATGTTTAAGAAGTGATGATGTATAGCTAGTGAGACATTTAAAATCTATCAATGAGATAGTATTGTTAGTGAGATACCATTCAACTAGTGAGACATTTGTAAACAGGAAGATTTCAGATTCAGTCAGTGAGGCATTTACGAGTGGTTTTTATTCCCCATGAGGGTTTTCCACTTGTGAAATTTCTTGTCTCAACTTTTGTTGTTGTATGATTCATTTGTATTTATTTCATTTCAGTTGTTTTTCTATTTATGATTACTTAAGCAAATCAAAACAAATCATTTGAGTTGATTAGAATTACTAAGCACTGATTCACCCCTCCTCTCAGTTCTCTTTATACTCCAAAAAATGTGTATTAGGCTAGGTCCTAATTAGCTCACACACAATATAATGTAAGAGAACACCACATATGTTTCTCAAATAAGCTTAAACAAGTCCATAATGTTATCCTTCCATAATCACTAGCAAATGCACATGCTTCAATCCTTTTGCAAGTTACCCATATCAAACGTGTAAAAGGTTTGGCACAATAACTTACACTTAGCTCGACACAAAGGAACTTGTCTTACAGAGTGAGTCAAAGATTGAATAGACCATAGAGAGTATCCACCCTTAATTTATGGTAGCCCACACTCAAATCAACTATTACAACATTTCAGAAAATTAACATGGTCTTCTACCAACATAGTAGAAAATTGGTGGACCAAATACTATCGTTCACCCTACTAGAGATCTAGAAACATAGCATACTGATAATCCTTATGTAGGCATACTCACCATTCAATCCATAGGACATTATGTGTAGTCACTAGAAGATACAAAACTCCTATAGGTTACCAAAACAACCTCACTATCAGGTAACAATATCAAGCATTGTGGAATAGACTTTTAAGACACTTCCATCAACTTATATTTTAGCCAATTTTATAGTCATATCAATCAATGGAACTACATCCACTACTCAAAATGCTCTGACATGACATGTCATTACCATATGTCTTCACTCTTCCAAATATAGTAGGAACAATTAGCATGAACTGCTTATCAAAGATAACTTGTGCTTAATACTTTGACATCAATGACAACTTTTGCCACATACTTTAACACCAATGATAATATATAGAAATTAAATGCAATGTTGAAAGGATCAATGTAGAGTATATGTTCTCAACCATGAGGTAAAATGTGCAATTTTGGCGAAATGTGGTGGGGTGGTAGTGATTGACTAATGAATTGAATATAATTGTGAACCGACAAACAAACAAATTAATTAATTGAAAATACTTTTGGTTAATGCAATATTACTTTGACACCTTGGGATGCTCTTGTATTAACAACAATTCTAGTATTCTTGTTGCAATATTAAAACTCCTATATCAACCTCCAATATACTTCTAGTGCATTGTAGGAAACTTGTAGAGGGTTAATGATGCTTATAATTATTTGTAGATGGCATGAAACAACTCATGTTGCACCTCTAAAATCTCACTACATACTTGTAACAACCCTAGGGTATGTTCATGGTAATATTTCAAGTTCATGTTTGATAGAGAATATTTTAGACAAAACAACCCCATAAGTAAAAGTTGACTATTTATTGAAAATAAAACCTACTAAAGCTTTTAGCATCATGTGGTTTCTTGTCAACTAGAATACACATATAGATCAATGACTCAAATCTAAAAATGAATTATCCGAGACCATGATAAATCTCCCTACGTGTACATATTTAAGCCATTGATATATAATATGAGACAAAACTTGCACAATGTTCAAGTCTTGGCCTACCAAATGAAATATTAAACCTATTCGAAGAAAGAACAACATGGAAATGCATTAAAACTTCTTTGTGATCCATTTGGAGAGCAAAACCCATGCAGTCCAAAGTGTTAATTAATCTACAATAAGACATTATTAATTATTCCTATTAACAATGCATGTATTAAACTAAATTTCAAGATCCATAAGGCTTCCATAAGAAAACTTCATAGATAATGCCAATCACATACATTAGTCTACAACAATGTTTATCCAATACCCTTTCATAAAAACATAATAACACAACCATTAAAAGAAAAGACATTACCATATCAACAAAATATTTATCCAATACCCTTTCATAAAAACATAATAACACAACCATTAAAAGAGAGGACTCTACCATATTATATTTTTAAATGATAATATAATCAGTATTTGTATATTTTTAATTATTTTAAAACTATTTTAGCTCCATTTTTTATTTATCAAATCATTATAAATTAAATTTAAATATTTCTATCTATTTAATATTTATAAATGTGATTAATTAAAAAACATCACAATAAAATATTAATGGTATAACAAAGAGAATTTAAAAAATGATAGAAAAATCTCTATATATACAAGTTAGAAAACGCCTTTATAGTATATTATGGAACATGATAAATGTGGGAAGTATAATATTTTGCAATATTTACAAATTCTTACATAGGTGGGATTCTCTCTCTCTCTCTCTCTCTCTCTCTCTCTCTCTCTCTCTATGAGATTACCTATTTCTCTTTCTCCCTCTCCCCCCCTCTATATTCACATAAAAATGAGGTGAAATATGGCTCATTGCTATCATTTAACGATTTTTGAACTTTGACTTAGCATATTTTATTAGTTTATAGGTGTGAAAATATAGCTTTAGAGAATACCTTTTCTATATGCTTAAGAACTGTTGTGCAAGTGTATCATTTTTATTATATTTATTACTATATATTTTTATAAGTAAATAATTAAATTAAAAGTAATTCTATAAGATTAACAATTAAAAAATATGACAATGGAAAAAATTATAATAGAAAACTAATAAATATTTTTAATAATCTGAACATGACTTAATTTGATTTTTAATAATTATGCTATGTAAAGGGTCAGTGCCCTAGTTCTCACTGCTTTATTAATCAAAAACAAAATATTTATGAAAAAAAACTTAAATTTAATAAAACATTTTTAGATAAAAAAAACCATTGTTGATTATCAAATTATTTAATATTTAAAAATATTTCATTGACCAACACATTTTTGAAATATATATCTATTTTAAGTTGATTGATGTTATCCTACCTTACAAGTCTCCATCAATATGTACATGAGATTTTTGGTTTATTTGAATACTGGCAAAAGTAGAGTTGGTATATGACTGTGACCGTAGACTTTAATATTAAAATCATGAAACAATAAATTATTTGACCATACGTATTATTATTTTTATTTATGAAACATTAGACTTCTAGGTTGTTTGATATGAATTTTGTTTTATATGTTAGAGGAGTTGATTTGATGGTTTATAAATGTTTGAGGTAGATTAAATAATAAAGAATATGTTTTTTTAGGAAGTGATATTTTTTTATTTTGTAAGAGGTGGGTCTGTATGTCTAATAGATGTTAGGTATGATCATAAGTCTCTTACATAAATAAGAATATGGGATAGCTTCATATTATTATAAGTCATATGCAAGATCAAATTAAGTCAATCAGATTATTAAAAATATTTATTAGTTTTTTATTATAAATTTTTCCATTTTCATATTTTTAAATTGTTAATCTTATAGAATTACTTATAATTTAATTATTTACTCATAAAAATATATAGTAATAAATATAATAAAAATGATACACTTGCACAATAATTCTTAAGAATATAAAAAAGGTATTCTCTAAAGCTAGATTTTCACACCTATAAACTAATAAAATATGCTAAGTCAAAGTTCAAAAATCGTTAAATGAAGAGAAAGATAGCAATGAGTTATATTTCACCTCATTTTTATGCGAATATAGAGGGGGGGAGAGGGAGAGCGAGAAATAGGCAATGCCCCAATTTTAGAGAGAGAGAGAGAGAGAGAGAGAGAGAGAGAGAGAGAGAGAGAGAGAGAGAGAGAGAGAGAGGGATTGACAATATCCTACCTATGCAAGAATTTGTAAATATTGCAAAATATTATACTTCCCACATTTATCATGTTTCATAATATACTATAAAGGCGTTTTCTAACTTGTATATATAGATATTTTTCTATCATTTTTTAAATTCTCTTTGTTATACCATTAATATTTTATTGTGATGTTTTTTAATTAATCACATTTATAAATATTAAATAGATAGAAATATTTAAATTTAATTTATTATGATTTGATAAATGAAAAATGGAGTTAAAATAGTTTTAAAATAATTAAAAATATACAAATACTAATTATATTATCATTGAAAAAAAAAATCGAGATAATTCTCGAACAATTTGAAAGGCATTCAATGTATGGTTTTAATATAATGAAATGTTTTCATACTAATATTTTCTTGATCATGCAAATCAAAACCAAATGCTTTTTGATATTGTAGAAACTAGTAGTAATGAGAACAAGACAATTAGTTATCTAATCATAATAGTAACAAGATGGACTATTTGTTCTTAATATTTTTGAGTTGTTATATCACTTATTAATTAGAATTTAGTGCATCCTACTTAAGATTAGAAAGTGAGGAAACCTAGCACCAAATAAGAACATTAAACATATTAAATATTATTTGCATTACATCTTTCTTTCCCAATATGATTGGTAATTCCTCATCTAGTAGATTTTTAAATAAAAAAATTAAGATACAAATCCTTAATAAAGTAGCTTTCTAATTAAGTTAAGGACCCAACACAATAAGGTTCCTTTAAAATAGCTTTCTAGTGAAAGTATGAAAATCGGTAATCCAAAAAAATTCAAGTACATAATAGAAAGAAGTAAAGAAACCAACAAGCCAATCACATAAATAAATATCATAACACACATAATTATACGCGAAGGAAAAACCACAATGGACTTTGTGACCACAATATCAATTCATTGGCCATATGAAGAGATATTACAAAATATAAGGGGCCTGCAATTGCAGGAAGGCTTATAGCCTAGAGCACACTGCTCAATCACAAAAGGAGTCTCACTGGCTACATATAAATCCAGACTACAATCTGGAGAAGTGAGTGAATTGCTAAGATAGCATCTTCTATACCTGAATACAGTTCCAGTCTGAAACCTTAAACCCTTTACCGAAATACCCCTTTACATAAATATCCTCACATACATGATCTCTCTGATATATTTCGCATTACATAACATTATCATGTTCTCCTATCCATATATCCATTTCTATATCAAAATGATCTAGCCAACTGGCCTATATACCCTTTACAATTTATCATGCCTTGCGTTGGCTTACAAAGATAATTACAATATCAATATACATGTCGGCTAGATAACATAAATACACGAATATTAAAAACAATTGCCAATGTCGGATCCAAAAGATGTCGGCCTCCAATACGGATAACCATGTTGGCCTGCATTGTCAGTAACCTAAGAATTCCTTCCATCTTTCCGGTGTCGGTGCCGGTGCCGGTGAATTGACTGTGAAGTGCCTGTCAGTACACAACTGAACCAAAACATGAAGCCAAAATAACTTACCATGTTTTCATCAATGACAACATAATGAAACCAACCAATTGAGTGTCAATTGCAAACAATCTTCCCCTTTGGCATTGATGGCAACACTCATGTGAAAAATGATCTTGGTTTCATCTGTCAGTTTCTTCCTGAGCTTGCTCCCCCTGGGCTAAAAATTCATCAATACAAAATACTCCATACTTCCATAGTTTTCCATATATAGTCCCCTTAATGTATGCAACTCCCTTTTATTTTTGTTTTTCACATCTATATCTCTCCCCCTTTGACATCAATGCCATCAAAATTTCCAAAAAGAGTACCAAAAATCCAAAAACTTGGACAAAGAATGAAATATTTTGTACAATGAATATCCCAAAAATTCCTCACTAGAGCTTAATATATTTGGAAATATCCAGATACGCCTTCTCTGATAGCTCAAGGTAAGTAGCCCAACCAGATTTGAAAGTGTCAGAAATAGATAAAAGTCCATTTAGCATATGCGTAAAGGATGTTGGCATTGTACACTCTTATGAGAATAGTTGATGTTGTTATTACTGGCAACCAACTGGCAACTCACCAGCAACTGGTTTCTACTTGCCTGACATCACAAACTTCATACACCAACAGACACTGGCACTGGCAAGCACTTCACTGACATTCAGATTACATTGGCAACAAAGCATACTGGCACCCCAGCTAACATGGGATGAACTTTTGTTTATTGTAATATAATTATCTTTTGTAAGCCGACATGGTATATTGTAAAAGACTCATATATGTATGAGATCTTATAGGTCATTTGTGATATAGGATATGATATGTATGGTAGAGAATAATTGTTTAGTGACAATGACAGTTTCTGGATAAGGTATCTATCTGAGCTTAAACCAGTACTAAACCTGGCATTAGAGAAGTTGTTTTGAGTAGTACATTGTATTGGATTTAATTATCCATTTTGTAGTCAGTCTGACTCTTCATTGAGCAGTGAGCTCTAGGTTGTTGGCCTTCCTGCATGTGGAGGACCCTATTGTAAGTAGTATTTATTCATTGGCCAGTGAGTAAATATTGTGGGTCACAAATCCCACTGAGGTTTTTTCCACACCGGGTTTCCTCGCTAAAATATCTTGTGTTATGGTGTGTTTCTATGTTGTCTCTACTAATTGTGTTTACTGCATTAATTCTTATTTATTAGTACACTGTTTTGAGTTGCAAAGTTATCAATAAGTTTAAATATTCTACTAACCGGTTAGATGCCGATTCACCCCCGTCCCCCCTCTCAGTGTCTTTGGGACTATCTTTTAACTTAAGAAAATAGTTGGAAGGAACTCTTGAAGATTTTGATGCAGAAAAATTGAAGAATATCAAACTTGAAGATGATCTGAGGACTGCTAAGGAATTTATTAAAGAACTTCAAGAGAACCTTGTTATAGCACAAAATAAAAGAAAATAACTTCATGAGAAGATGCAGAATGATGGTGATGAAAAGGAAACTCTTAGAGACATTGCAAATAAGTTAAGGCAAGAGAACACTAATATGAAGAATGAAATGCAAGATATGACTATGAGGTTATGTAAGGATATTGAAGATAGAAAGAAGAATGAAGAAGACTTGGCTAGGAGACTTAATGATGCTGGAAATAAAAATCTCAGACTTGGTCATGAAAATGATATGTTAAAGATAGGTCTGATTCACATGCAACATGATAAAGATGAGCTTGTGAGACAAGTTGGAATTCTAGAAAATGAGTTGGTTACTGCAAATAAACACAAAGACAAATTCAAGAAAAGTTCAGAAGAACTTAATGACATGCTTAAAAGACAAAAACTTGATGGAGATACAAATGGACTTGGATTTGAACATGGAGAAATTTTCTGTACTGCAAATAATCAAGATCAGAACAAATTGGTAAGACAACCTAATGCTTATAAATTTAATGGGAAATATTTTAACTACAACAAATATGGTCACAAAGCAAATTAGTGTAGATTTAGAAATAATCAAAATACAAACTCACCCACCGGTCAATGTTCCAAATTCAAAAAATTGCATAATGAATGTGAAATGCTATGTTTGTGGTAGATTTGGGCATTTATCTAATCAATGCAGATCACAAACCGGTCAAGGATATGGAAAGGCTATTCAAAGGAATAATGTAACTTGTTATGCATGTAACAAGATTGGACATATTGCAAATTCTGTAGAAGCAAGAATGCACCAATGAACAATAAAGGATCTAGTTTGAAGGGCAAAGAAAAGGTAGATGAAGTAAAGAAAGAATTTTCAAAATAATGGATTAAGAAGGCGGATAAAAAAGTTGGTGAAACTATCTCTGCACCAATAGAACAAAGTAATCTTCCACCGGCAGGATATTCTTCATCAAACTAAGGAATAATCCTTAGAAGGTATTGTAGAAAGTTGAAAATCATGCATTCTACCCTCAGTTGATGGTGAGAAGATACATTTCTTCTTTATCGATAGATGTGTTCATTTTTCACTTAACCGGCAAGCATTTAATGCGGTTGTTGAAAGATATTTCATTATATAACACTGGAGAACCCTCATTTTGAGCTCACCGAGCATTCAAATATTTAGAGAGCACGAAACTGAGCAAGGGCATCCTAAGGCGAAGCTGAGAAGTAATTTTTTAGGCATTTAGAATTTTGGTTAAGAGGTATTTATCTTTGAAATGGCATCCTTATCTTATGTTGCTGAGTTTATTTTGAACCCTACCATTGTGGAAAACGTCAAATGCCCTAGACCCGTATTTAAGTTATCCTTGAGATTGCAAAGCAGGATGATTCTATTGGAGATTTTTCAAAAATTCCGAAGGGTGTAGCATTTGCTAAAGACCCTAGAATCTACATACATTGCAACATAGAAAACCTAGGGACTGAGGAGTTGAAGAAAATATTTAATGAGGTTATTACTGATGGAAATGGTGTAATTAAACCTGAACATAAGATTATGGAAGACTTAGGTTTTGTACAGATTCTAAACATTCCTGAATTTCCAAAAGAAGTTGTAAGACTTGTACTAAGAAGAGTCCATGGAGAGTTCATGTGGTTAGATTCAATTTGCAAGATAACCAAGGAAGCAATTAAGGCAGTTACTAGTTTACTTTCAACT